>NC_056736.1:574539412-574746912 GCF_019279795.1 Protopterus annectens
CAGAGCCTGCAGGATTTTCCTTGCAGTCAGCCTGGTGAAGGTTGCCATTTTCTGAAGTATTGAGATAGTTGCCCTTGTTTCTCTGGCGTGAGGTAGGCCATCTGGGTGTTTGTATTCAAGCTGGCACCCAGAAAAATTATTGCTTGCGAGGGTATTAGTTTTGATTTCTTTTTGTTGACTGTGTATCCCAGAAAGTTCAACAACTTTATTACAAATGCCAGGTGTTTCAGAAGTATGTGCTTGCTGTCCGCTTGGATCAGGCAGTCGTCCAAATATGGGTATATTTGTATCCCTTGAAGTCTGCAGAAGGCAATTACTGATGCCAGGCATTTCGTGAACACTCTGGGCGCAGTAGATAAGCCAAAGGGCAATGCAGAGAATTGATAATGGGTTGAACCTGCAAGAAATCTGAGGTATCTTCTGCAATCTTGTCTGATAGGGACATGCAGGTATGCCTCCTTGAGGTCCAATGTTACTAGCCAAGACTCCTTGCCCAGCATGGGAAGAAGCTGCTGTAATGTGAGCATCTTGAATTTTGGTACGAGTAAATATGTGTTTAGAATGGATAGGTCCAAAATAGGTCTCCAATCTTTGTCCTTCCTTGGTACCAGGAATAGTCTGGAATAAAAACCTTGACCCTGTTCTTGTGCAGGTACCTCTTGAATAGCTTTCATGTCCATGAGAGCTGAAATTTGTTTTTGTGCCTCTGCCCTTTGATTTTGTGGCAGGTTTGGCATGCCTCGCATTTTTGGAAGGGTGTGAAAGTGGAATCTGTAGCCTCTGTCTATAATGTCCAGGATCCATTTGTCTTTTGTGACAATATGCCAATTTTTCGAAAATAATGCCAGTTTTCCGCCTAAAGGTGCTGCCATTAGAGCTTTGCTTGGCATGCAAAGGGGAAAGTCATTGTGTCTGCTTTCTGAATGGCTGTGATCTATCCTCTCCACCTCTTGGTGTAGATGCTTGCCACTGTCTGGCTCTAAATGATCCTTGAGATTGCCCTCTACCCCTCGGGCGCCTGTATCTACCTCTTTGAGGTCTGTCCGAGGCTGGAAAGGACCAATTTTTTGAAGGCCAGTTTCTACTGAAACGTGGAGGTTGTACCTGTAGGAAATCTTTCACTGTTTGCATTGATTTTGCCTTTTCCTCCATTTTCTTTAATACCTCCTCAGCTTTAACACCAAACAGTACATCTTTTTGAAGAGGTGCATCTAGTAATTTAGCTTTGACATGATCTGGTAAGGTTTGCTCTTTAAGCCAAGCATGTCTACGTATGACAGACCCTGTAACAGCAGCTCTACATGAGGCCTCTAAAGCATCAAAACCACATTGCAATGTATGTTTACCCACTTGCTCTGCACTATGCAACAAATCCTGCAACTCCTTCAAGTCTGGTTGTTCAGGTTGTGACATTTTGCTTTTCAACTGAGATAACAAAAACTGTTGATACTTTAACATATGGAACTGACAGTTTAATGCCCTCATGGTTAAAGTGGCCGAGGTGTATACCTTTTTCCCCCACCTTTCTAAAGCTCTGGAATCTCTCTCTGAAGGTAATGGATTTTTGGCAGTAGAGGCCTTAATTCCCTTGGGACCCTGTGAAATAGTTTCTGGGTCAGCAGCATGGCTTTTGTAAAGGAATTGGTGTGAATCAGGAACCCGGTAATACCTGTCAGGCTTAATTGGAGCTGGTGGTAAAGAATCTGGGTTAAGGCTGGCCTCTGAATACACATCATCTAGTATGTCTAAGACAGGAGGGATAGCCAGAGGCCTGTGCTGAGGGAGCAAGAGAAAATCCCTGAGCCTTTTCTTGGAGTCTGAGTTATCTTGGCCTTCCCAGTGGAAGTATTCCCTCAAGGTATGCAAGGTTTCCCCAAAGGAATAGTCCTCAGGGGGGGAGATAGAGGGAATGGACTCCTCCGCATCAGAATCTTCAGAAGGGGAGTATGAATATTCCTGGTCCTCAGAATGTTCTGAGGTAATGGAGGCCTGGTCCGAGGAAGGGTAGTCTTCCTCCAATCTGGGCCTTTTGTCCGAGGGGGGTTGAGAACCCCTGATAAGAGTAATCAAATCCTCAGCCATTTTGAGCATCTGTTTTTTAGGCATGGGGACTTGAGAGGGGCTCTGTGGAGCTTGTCTTTTAGTTTTCATGGCTGTTTTAGATTTTGTGAAAGCCTTAATGGAAAAAGAAGAAGGCCTGAAGACACCTTGAGAGGTGGCAGGCCTGTCTAAACTCTGAGTTTCCCCGCCAAGAGTGGCGTCGGTATCTGTAGTCGGGGTGGGGGCCGAGGAGCCTGCGACCTCGGGCACAGAAGACACCGCTAAAGAAGTGTCATCGGTACTCAGGGGCTGCGTAGGCGCCTCGCTGAGAACCGGAGCACCAGTAGCCGGCTTTAGCGTGGTGTCGGTAGAAGTCGCGGACCTCGTATGTCGGTCCTTATCTTTGCGTCTTTTACTTAAAACTGGAGTCGGAGTATCCGACGACATAATGTAATTAAATTTTTTACCAAAATAGTGTTGGGCGAACTCCGTCTGACGCTTAATAGTGCGTTTGTTGAATCTAGCACAAAAACGACAGGCCGAGACGTCGTGGTCTGGGCCTAAGCAAGGAATGGAAATCCGTATGCGGTATTTGCTTCCCACATGAAATGCAATTATTAACTTTGTCTGACATCGGTCTGAGGCAGAAAAGTTTCCCCAACGGGGTACTTACCTTTCAAGAAGACTTCGGTTGAAAAATATTCGTAATCTCAGGAGCTGGCCGACCGGCACTTGCGAACTGCTTCTGCTTCGGGCACCGCGCGGCAAGAAAGACTGGGGAAAATGGCGTCGGCTGGTTCTTTTATACCCCTGCCGCACTGACGTCAGGGAAGAAGTGACGACAACCGTCGCCGGACCTAGACTTTGGAATTCGGCCGACCGAGGACCCGCCTGACGGCAGGATAACCCATCTGTTATGACTGCAGCTGTATGCACGATGAACATCTTGGGAGGTTTTGTAAGTGGTCACGGAAATGACTGCAGGGACTGTAAATGGGGCTTTGTAGAGGAAGTGTGCTTCTTCGGGCACCTTGTAGAATCTATCTGGGCGCTTAGGTGCTGGGGGCTGTGAGTCGGGGTTTTTAGAAGCAGCCATGAAAGCATCCAGAAAAGCCTGGTGTACTGGGGGCACAGCAGAAGGGCTAGGAGACTCCAACTGTAGTAGTTCATAGCATCTCTTTTTGGTCTCAGTGACTTAACTGCTGTCCCATTTGAAGAAGTTTTGCATCTTTGTGATGGTCTCACCAAAGGTGAGAGCCTCACCTGGGGAGTCAGTGCCACTGAACTCCTCCTCTGGGGAAGCATATCTGAGAGTAGAAGCAATGTGTGAAAAGTAGGTAAGGGATTCATCATCTGATGAATCATCTTCTCTTGAGATGTCGTGAGCAGGTCCCTTTGGGGTAGAGGGTGTAGGGAGGCCTGGGACAGCATCGGGCCCTGACACAAAGTCAGGAAGGCGTTGAAAAGGCCTTGGATGAAGGTCTGCCAATCCGGAGGCTGTTCAACAGGCGAAGAAGACAGAGGCTGAAAAATATGTTTTGTTTTCTGTTTTCTTTTCTTATGCGTCTCTGGTGGAGAGAATTCTAAAATGAGGTTAGGAGGGCCTGATGCCAGCCGGCACACCACAATGTCAGAGACCATGTCCTCTTGTACAACAATTTGAGAGACACCATGCGAACCCCTCAGATATAACGAGCCTAGGTTCCCCCTCGGTGACCGAATCGGATGCCTGAGATTTCCTCTAGGACATGACCTCAGGCAAAGAACTGATATCCTCTGGGTCTTCCATCAAAGAAAGCTTGAAGTACTCCGGCTCAGACTCTGGGCCTTCACTAGCCTTGAGAGGTACGGCTGGAGTGGAGGGTGCAGCAGTCAGTTTAGGCCTGCTCTTTTTGGCCTTCTTGACTGGGGGCTCGTCCGAGTTTTCCGACATTGGGTCCATCCTAGAAGCTAAACGTTTTAGTCTCTGATTATCAAGATATATTTTTAAGGCTGCTAGATGGCTTCTAAGGGTCTTGGGAACAAATGCTTGACAAATACATGTGGTATGGTAGTGTTCTCGGCCTAGGCAGAATAGGCAGAGCTTGTGTGAATCCTTATGTGGAATTTGCCTTCCAAACCTACACTTGCCCTTCCTACTGGACATGTAACCCACAAAGTAGCAAGTAACGAAACAGAAAACCCCTAAGGGGTACTTATCTGAAGTCGGATGTAGGAAATCCTTCTTCTGGAAAAGCGACTACCACAGCTGGCTGTCACAGAGGCAGCAGAGATGTTCTGAGGAAGGTGCATGCTGATGTCTGCTTTATACCCGATGTCCAAGAGAGAGGTGCAGGACGTCACACACACCCTAGTGGCAGTATTTAACTTTTGTATAATGGTCGGCCATAAGAGAGTTCACCAGAGGCAAACTCCCTGATGTCAAGAATACTGCAGCATATGAATAGAAGGACACTGTGCTTTTACAGAATGTGGTAAGTCTTTGCCATGGAAAGAATAACAGAAGGTAATAAGTTTTGCAAATCTATGTAGATATAGTCTGTTTGGATACAGCCTTCACCAGAGCCCTGGGGTGGAAAGATACGAAGAACTGACTGGACCTTCTAATGTTCTTGGTCTTGTCCAAAAAAAATCTTAGTTGCCTGTGGACATCAAGGGAGTGGAGCACTCTCTCACTGTCATTTTGAGGAGAAGGGGAAAAAGGTGGGTAATTGAATAGACTGGTTGAGGAGGGGTTGATACAAAGAGTTACACTGTCTTTATGGAAGATAGTGTAGGGTGGGACAGGCCATGAGAGTGCTTGCAGCTCTGAGACTCTACTGGCTGAATTAAGGGCTACTAATAAAGACAGTCTTCCAGGAACACACCTATAAAGAGGCAGAGGCTGCTGGTTGAAAGGGGGCAGTAGTAAGTTTCTCCAGTATATAGTTCATGTCCCAAAGAGGGGGGATTGGTTTTCTAGGTGGTATGATGTGGAGGACCCCCTTCAGGAACAGTCTGACTTCCAACCTGGAAAGTAGGGGTGGAATAGGTAAGCAGGCTGAAATGGCAGATAAGTGGACTTTCACTGAAGAGTATGAAGGTTCTGATTTTAGAAGCTCTCACACAGGCTAGGACTACAGGAACATTTGCTTGGAAGGGGGTTTATTTACCTTTGAAGACACCAACTGAAGAACCTTTTCCACTTTGAAACACAGGATCTCCTGTAGTGAATTTCCTGGCCTCCGGCAGGACAGACAGCATGTCATCTGAAGAAAAGTGTCTGAAAGGGATCAGGAGTTTATCACCCACAAGGTTAGGCTGAGGGTTTTCAGATGGAGATGAATAAGGGATCCCTTTTGGCTGTGTGAGCAGGTCCATCTTGTGAGGCAACTTGTGGTGATTGCTCTTGGCAAGAGATAGAAGGGGAAACCAATGCTGCCTTGGCCAATAGGGGGGCCCCAGCAAGATTTTTGGCTGGTCCTTCTGGATTTTTAGCAGGACCTTCTGAATGAGTGGGAAGGGGGGGGCATACAGGAACATCCCCTTCCAAAAAAAATCAAAAAAAGCATCCACTTTCCAAGCTAGTGGGGAGGGAGTTCTGGAGCAGAAAAGTTGAAGTTGTCTGTTCTGAGGGGAGGCAAACAGATCTATTTGTGGGGTGCCCCTTCGGTGGAGAATGTCTAAGAACACATTTCTGTGCAACATCCACTAGTGATGGCGAAAGATCTGCTGATGGCATCTGCCTGACGGTTTTCTTGAGATGGAATGTAGACCACCTGCAGTGTGACATTGTGTTGGGTGGCAAACTCCCATGCCTGTGTTGCAAGCCTGCACAGTAAACAGGATCTGGTCCCTCCTGCTTGTTGATGTACCATAATCACAGTTGTGTTGTCTGTGAAGATTTGGAAGGGGCCTGCCTGTATTAGCAGATGGAAGGTCTTTAGAGCTAGGAGAGCAGTCACTTCCCTCACACTAATATGCTTTCTCTGGAAGGAGGCCTCCAACTGAGCCTGTACCTTGAGACTGTTCAGAGCGTGCCCCCCCCCCCCCCCCAGATACATCGATGTGCAAAGATTGCACGGTTTGGTGGGTTGCAGAGAAAGGCCTGGATTGTGGAGAATTTGATGGATCCACCACCTCAACTCTGTCTTTAGGCAGGGTAGGAAGGGCACCTGGAATTCAAAGGGGTGAATGTGATGGGACCAGACATTTTTCAAGTACCACTGGAACTTCCACATGTGCAGCCTGGCCGGGGCAACATGGGAAGAGTAGCTGCATTAGGCCTAGAAAATGGAAGAACTGACTGGCAGAGATGTGGTTGACAAGTAGCAGCTCCTGGAAGAAACTGCTTAGGGTGGAGTTTTTGTCCTGAGGAAGGAAGCCCTTCATCAGGTCTGTCCGTATTCTGCAGCTCAAGAATGTTTGGTCTTGGGCTGGAGTGAGGGAGGATGTTGACAGAAAACCCCAGACTCTGGAGTAGGGACACAGTGAATTATAAGCGAGTCCTGAGGAGTAATTACCTCTTCTGCTAGAATGAGGAAGTCGTCCAGGTAAGGGCAGACCTGTACACCTTTTGTTTGGCAGTAGGCTAGACACTATGTGAAGACCCTTGGTGCAGTAGATAAACCAAAGGGCAAGGCAGTAAACTGAAAGTGTGAGGATAGCAGAGCAAAACATAAAAACCTCCTGTAGTCTGGGTGGATGGGGATATCGAGATATGCCTCATTCAGGTCCAAATTGGCCATGAATGCACCGGGTGGCCGTAGTGGAAGAAGGGTTTGAAGGGATAGCATGTGGAAGGAAGGAACCTGCAGAAATGGGGTTAATAGGGACAGGTCCAGAATAGGCCTCCAAGGGCCATCCTTTTTTGGTACCAGGAAAAGCTTAGAGTAGAACCCCCCTGCCCTTTTTGGCCTGAAGGAACCCTTTCTATGGTTCCTTGTGAAAGCAGATCTGAGGTATTAGGTGGAGCGGGTTTTTGGGAGGAAACAGTATATGCCTTGTGGTAGGGGGTTTTCCTGCCAGGTCATAAAGTACCCTTTTTCCACTACTGATAAGACTCAGCGGTCTGAAATAATATCTTGCCAAATGGGTAGACAGTGACAGAGGCAGCTGGAGAGGGGAAGGTGGTTTTAGGTAGTCACACATTGTTGGTTATATCTGGAAAGGGCTGCCTGGGGGTTGGTTGTGAAGAGGCAGCCCTGGCAGATGATGTTTTTCTACACCCTTTCCTGTGTTTTGAGGAAGAGGAAGGGGCAGGAGCCCTCCGGACAAATTTGGATTTTGCAGGGTAATTTCTATAGAACTTTGGAACTTGAGAGACCAATAAATGCTTGAGGTCCTGGAGTTCCTTACTTTTTTTTCCTGGTGGCTTTTGAACAGTTCTGCGGACTGTTTGCCAAACAGGAATTTGTTGTCTAGATTTTTTTTTTAAAATCATCAAGGAGTGGTTGCAATCTGAGCTAGGAATATCTGTGTAGTACAGAGGCTGAGCCAGCTTATCTGACTGAAGCCTCAGCAGCATCATAGATGCATTTTACAGAATGTCTTGCAACTTCTGCCGCTAAGGAGAGCTTAGATGCAACCTGGGGTTTGATAGGTGAATCAGGCAAGGAAAAAAATCAAAAAAGTTACCTGGGAGACCAAGTCTAAGGCGTAGTTAATGATGTGGGTCCGACAGTTAATAGTCCTAAAGGCCAGTGTGGAAGATGGAACAGTTGTGTATACTTAGCATAAATGTAGATGTTTGAGTGTATTCACTGTTGCAGTCATCACTTGTGGGTTATCCCTGCTGGGTAGCCCTCAGCCGACCTGAATACTACAGTAAAAGATTTCCCTCCTGCGTCGGCTGTTCATAGACTGTGGCTGATATCAGGTCACCAGGGCTATAAAGGGTGGCAGCCAAAACCATTACATCAGTTTTTCTTGCCCCCCCCCCCCAAAAGTCAGGAGCCCCTATGAGGATATAGAAAAACGGGAGGAAGGTGCGAGAGAAACAGGACTGCAACAGTGAATACACTCGAACATCTACATTTATGGTAAGTGTACACAACTGTACTATGTTCTTCGCGTTTCACTGTTGCAATCATCACTTGTGGGAAGACTCTTAAAGCTGAGGAAGTGAGTGGAGGAATGTTATATAGGTTATGGGGATGCTAGCATGCCCTGCAGAACTGCAGATGCCCTGGTTTTGGAGAATGTAGCCAGGTGGTAGTGCCTAGTGAAAGTGTGAATAGATGCCCATGTAGCAGCCTCCAGGATACCCTTGGTTGGAATCCCTCTCAGGAAGGCCGTGGAAGCAGAGGCTGCTCTAGTGGAGTGCGATCTGTTGGATTTACGACTCCTCTTTCCATGGAAGGCATAGTGGAAATGTATGCAACAAGACATCCACTTGGAAATGGTCTGCTTACTAATGGGTTGCCCCTCTACCGCAGGGGAGAACGAAACCAGGAGCTGGTTAGTTTTTCTGACTGATGTGGTCCTGTGAAGGTAAAATCTCAGTTGTCTGTGTATGTTCAGGGTACACAGAATTTTTTCTCCTTTACTGGTAGGCTTTGGGAAGAAAGTAGGTAGGTGCATGGTCTGGTTGAGAGAAAAGTACAGTTTTGTACCTACCATAAATGTAGATGTTTGAAGATCCACATTGCTGCAGTCCTTACACTTGGGTAGTCCGCTGTCCTCGGTCGGCCCGAATATCAAAGTATTAGGCTGATGTCGGTCAAGGCGCATAAGACTGACATCAGGACGTCAGGGTACATATGCGCATGACCGACGTCATATCCTCAGTCTTTTCTTGCCCCAGATGTCAGAAGACCCTAAACAAAAAGGTCAAAACCAAAAGACAACCAAAAAACAACCAAACACCTGTGTACTAACTATATGTACAATATATACAAAATTCACAATATGTACAACCCAAACCACACAACCGCCTCTAACTACAGAAGGGAAGGAGGGAGGGTAAATTGGACTGCAGCAATGTGGATCTTCGAACATCTACATTTATGGTAGGTACAAAACTGTACTATGTTCTTCATCTCACATTGCTGCAGTCCTTACACTTGGGTAGAATCCCAAAGCAGAGGTAAGGGAGGATGGCACAACTAAAAAGCAGTAGGAGCTGCCAAAATGCCCTGTAAAATTGCAGTGGCAAAACCAGCCCTCGATTTACAGTAAAGAGGAAGGTGATAATGCTTAGAGAAAGTATGCACTGAACTCCAAGTAGCAGCCTCCAAAATATCTTTAGTTGCTACCCCCCTTAGAAAGGCTGTAGAAGTGGCAGTAGCCCTAGTGGAATGAGGCCTAATCCCAGCTGGAATCTCCTTACCATGATGGGAATAACAGAAAGCAATAAACAACCCAATCCACTTAGAAATAGTTTGTTTTGACACAGGCTTGCCCTGAGAACTCAAAGCAAAAGAAACAAATAACTGCTGAGACTGCCTGAACCCTTTAGTCCTGCTCAAATAATATCGCAACTGCCTGTGTATATCCAAAGTGTGCAAAATCTTTTCCCCTTTATTTTGGGGGTTCGCATAAAAGGTAGGCAAATGAATAGTTTGGTTTAAAGCCACACTAGAAACCACTTTAGGCATAAAGGAAGGATTAGTACGCAAAGATACCCTATCCTTATGGAAAATTAAGAAAGGCTCAACTGCCATAAGGGCCTGTAATTCAGAAACCCTTCTCGCAGAGGTAATGGCCAACAAAAAAGCAGTCTTCCATGATAAATATTTCAACTCAGCAGTAGCTGCAGGCTCAAAAGGTTGTAGAGTGAGTTTCTCCAACACAAAATTGAGATCCCAAGCAGGAGTAGGAGCTCTCCGTGGGGGTCTTATATTCTTTGCCCCTCTAAGGAATTGCTTAAACAAAGGATGAGAAAACAATGGTGGGGTCACAGTCATAGTGAGCAGAAATTGCAGCAGCATGAATCTTAATAGAAGAGAAGGACAAGCCTTTGTCCAGTAACTCAGTAAGATATTGAACAGCCACACTTAAATTAGGCTTAGAAACATCAAATGCTTTTGCTGCACTCCAAAATAAAAATCTCTTCCATTTATCTGCGTACACTTTCCTTGTACTAGGCCTTCTGGCCTCCAAAATAACATTCAAAACTTGCTGTGGAAGCTGAGACCCTCCAGGGTTTAAAACAGAATATGCCAGGCTGTCAGGTGAAGAGAGTGAAGTTTGACATTGAGTAAATGACTGTTCTCCTGAGACAGCAGGTGTGGAATCGAAGGTAAAGGCCATGGAGGCTCCTGTACCAGACTTCTCAGTAGTGGGTACCAGTGCTGTCGAGGCCAATCTGGAGCTATTAAAATCATCTTTGGCTTGTCCTGTCTGACCTTCAGAAGTACCTTTGGGAGGAGAGGCAGAGGTGGAAAGGCATACACATGAAGATTGCTCCAATTGAATGAAAGAGCATCCACTTTCCAGGCTGTGGGATGAAAACTTTTTGTGCAAAACTTTGGCAGCTGGTAGTTTAGTGGAGAAGCGAACAGATCTATGTCTGGAGTTCCCCATGACACTGTCAATTTCTGAAAAACTTGAGGATCCAATTTCCACTCGTGGGGATCCATTAATTGTCTGCTCAACACATCTGCTAAGGAGTTCTGTGCTCCCGGCAGAAACCTTGCCTGAAGATGTAGCTGTAAACTGAGAGCAGTCTCCCACAAAATCATTGCTTGTCTGCACAGAGGATAAGAATGTGTTCCCCCTTGCTTGTTGATGTACCACATGACAGTTGTGTTGTCTGTTAGAATCAACACCTGCCCTGGAAGAAGTAAATCCTTGAAAGCTATTAATGCAAATTGGACTGCTAACATCTCCTTCAAGTTGATATGTAGATGTAGAAGTCTGGCAGGCCACGTGTCTTGTATCCACTTTCCATTTAGATGAGCTCCCCAAGCTTTGTCTGAGGCATCTGTCGTTAGAATCTTACTCGCCTCTGGCCGGGTCACAGAGAGTCCCTTGTTTAGGTGACATTCCTGAGCCCACCACAAAAATTCCTTTTGAATGCAAGGTATTATCTGAATGACAGTGTCCAAATCTTGGCAGTGCTGTGTCCATACATTTTTGAGATACCATTGTAGCTTCCGCATATGCAGTTTGGCATTGGGAAGCACCAGAATACAAGATGCCATGAACCCCAAGGCTTGAAGGACTGTCCTTGCAGTCAGCCTGGACTGATGTGACAATTGATGGAAGTAAAGAGAAAGATTTTTTGTTTGTCCGGGGTCAAAAAGGCCATCTGGGATGCTGTATTCAGTCTCACACCCAGAAAGCACATGTCCTGAGAGGGTACTAGACTGGACTTTATTTCGTTCACAGAATACCCCAGGCATCTTAGCACTGCTATCACATAATGTAGATGATGAAGAAGTTCGTCCTTTCCTTGAGCCAGAATCAGGCAATCGTCCAAATAAGGATAGATCTGTATTCCTCTTAGCCTGAAGAAAGCTATCACTGGAGCCAGAACCTTCGTGAACACTCTGGGCGCAGTAGATAAGCCAAAGGGCAATGCAGAGAACTGATAATGAGAAGTCCCAGCCAAAACGTAGATACTTCCTGCAACTTAGCCTGATAGGAACATGAAGGTAAGCCTCCTTGAGATCCAGAGTCACCATCCAGTGATCTTTGCCCAGCAGAGGTAAAAGCTGTTGTAACGTCAACATTTTGACCTTGGGAATGTCCAGATAAGTGTTGAGGATAGATAAATCCAAAATTGGTCTCCACGTGTTCCCCTTCTTTGGTACTAGGAACAGGCGAGAATAAAATCCTAGGCCCACTTCTGACAGAGGGACCGGTTGTATGGCCCCTATTTGGAGCAGCAGAGAAATCTGTTTGTGAGCCTCTATTCTTTGCTGAGGAGGAACGTCTGGCATGCCTTTGAAAGGAGGCAAGGTATGGAAATAAAACCTGTAACCTTGGTGTATGATATCCAATACCCATCTGTCTTGGGTAATTAAACTCCAATTTTCCTTGAAAAGTGCCAACCTTCCTCCCAAAGGTGCTGCCAGACGAGAAGGCTCTGGCAGCTGAAAAGGTAGGTCATTGGGTCTGTTTACGAAAGGACTGACCCCTGCCCTCACCAAGACTGTGCAGGAGAACTCCCTGTTCTAGGCCTGAAAGAGCCCTGAGCTCTGCCCCTACCACGCCTAGACCTACCCCTAGACTGGGAATCATAAGAAGGATACGCCCACCCCTTGGTAGGCCAATTTCTGCTAAACTTCGGAGGCTGAACCTGCAAAAAATCTTTAACAGTCTGCATAGACTTAGCCTTGTCTTCCATTTTCTTTAAGACTGCCTCAACAGGTGAACCAAACAACACATCAGATTGTAAAGGAGCATCTAAAATCCTTGTCTTAACATGGTCAGATAAATTCTGATCCCTCAGCCAGGCGTGCCTGCGAAGAACTGACCCAGTGGCAGCCACCCTAGACGAGGCCTGTACAGCATCAAAACCACATTGCAAAGAATGCTTACCCACTTGTTCAGAGACATGTACCAAATCTTGTAACTCTTTACACTCAATACCTTCCGCCAGAGCATCTACCTTAGACTTCAACTGAGAAAGTAGATAGTTTTGGTATTTCAACATGTGAAACTGGCAATTCAGAGCCCTCATAGCTAGGGTGGAAGAAGTATAGACTTTCTTTCCCCATCTATCCAAAGCCCTGGCCTCTATCTGGAGGAACCGGATTTTTAACAACAGAAGCCTTAACACCCTTGGGCCCCTGACTAACAGTTTCTGGGTCCGCCCTAGGACTCTTAAAAAGATACTTATGAGCTTCAGGCACCCTATAATACCTATCCGGTTTAACAGGAGCAGGAGGCAAAGAATCAGGATTAAGAGAAGCCTCTGCAAACACATCCTCCACAACATCCAGAACAGGAGGTATAGCCAAAGGCCTATGCTGGGGTAAAAACAAAAATTCCCTAAGCCTTTTCCTGGAATCAGAGAAGTCCTGGCCTTCCCACTTAAAATGCTCCCTCATGGAATGAAGAGTCTCTGAAAAAGAAAAATCCTCAGGAGGAGAAGCAGAAGGAGTAGAATCATCCACATCAGAATCAGAATAAGGAGAATACTCCTGCAAGTCTTCAGCCAAGACTCTGAAACATCTGAAGCCTGCTCAAAACTCCCCAACTCAGGTTCCACCCTAGGCCTCTTATCAGGAGGGGGCAAAGAACCTCTAATCAAAGTAATCAAATCTTCTGCCATTTTAAGCATATGCTTCTTGGGCACAGATCCTGAAGAACTAGGAGTGACACCAACTGAAGCTAAACCTGGCCTGCCTCTGGGAGAAGCCTTGGAAACAGAAGGAGAAGGCCTAACCACCCTAGGAAGGGAGGGGAGTACAGTAACCTGAGAAGCCCCTTCAGCCTGACCTGCCTCCTGAGAGGCCACATCCTGCAATAACAAGGTCTCCCCCTGGGACTCCAGAGAAACCTCGTGGAACCACCGGCTCCACCGACACCTCTAACGAACCGGCGTCCGCAGACGACTCGCCCTGCCTGGGCTTAGCTGCTTTATCCTTGCGCTTCTTGAAGGCGGACGCCGGAGCATCCGACGGCATATTATAATTGCACCGCTTCAAGACTAACCTGGCACAATCTAACCTTCTCTTAATAGTGCGCTTATTGAATCTAGCACAAAAGCGACACCCAACAACGTCGTGCTCAGGCCCTAAACAAGGAATACACAAAGTATGATAATCTCTATGCGGTATCTGTTTCCCACAAGAAATACAGTTATTCACTTTTTCTGACATCCGATAAACCACTGAGGCAAGAAAAAACTAAAATATTCCCCAACGGGGTACTTAGCCAACTTTGACTCGGTCTGAAACTCCGAATTCGAAAAATTTCAGAACGCCGAACGGCACTTGCAACGCTGCTTCTGCATCGGACCATGCGGCAAAAAAGACTGAGGATATGACGTCGGTCATGCGCATATGTACCCTGACGTCCTGATGTCAGTCTTATGCGCCTTGACCGACGTCAGCCTAATACTTTGATATTCGGGCCGACCGAGGACAGCGGACTACCCAAGTGTAAGGACTGCAGCAATGTGAGATGAAGAACATCCTCAGAGACCACCTTAGGCATAAAGGCAGGGTTGGTTCTCAGAAAGACCCTGTCTGCATGGAAAATGATGAAGGGCTCAATGGCCATACCGTTCCGGTAGAAGTGATGACTAGTAATACAGCAGTTTTTCAAAAGAGGTACTTGAGATCTGCTGAGGATGTTGATTCAAGAGAGGGTAGAGTTAACTTTTCCAAAACAAAGTTTAGATCCCAAGCTGGAGCAGGTAGCCTTCTAGGCGGTCTGATGTGAGCTACACCTCTGAGGAAATGTTTTAAGAGATGCTCAGAGAACAAGGGCTGCTCCGACTGGACATAGGTTGAGATAGCTGAAGCATGAATCCTGACAGAGTAGGACAACCCGTTTGCTAGGTGCTCTGCCAGGTAGTCCAGAACCAGTGGTAAGGTGGCATAGATGCTGTCTGTGCCTCTGTTGCTGCACCAGCATGTGAACCTTTTCCATTTTGCTGAATAAGATTTTCTGGTGCTGGGTCTACAGGCCTCCTTAATAATGTCTAACACTTGCTTGCTGAGGGCTGCAGTGTTATCTGCCTTTGAGAAATCAACCATGCGGTTAACTTGAGAGTGGCCAGGCCTGTGTGCAGCAGTAGCTTCCCTCCCTGTTGAGTGAGAAGGTCTGTGGAGGGGGGTAGGAGGATGGGAGGGTACCTGCTCAGACTGAGCAGCATGGGGTACTAGTGCTGCCTCTGCCAGTATGGGGCAATTAGGATAGCCCTTGGTCCTTCTTCTCTGATCTTGAGCAGTACACCCTGGGTATCAGAGGCAGTAGGGGGAAAGCGCATACAAACGGACTGCCACAATGAAAGGAGAAGGCGTCCACCCTCCCAGCCTTTGGGTGAAACTCTCTTGAGCAAAACTTTGTTAGCTGGCAGTTCTGGTAGCTTGCAAAAAGGTCTAGGTCTGGTTTCTACCAGATTTTACTGATCTGCAGGAAGGACTTCCTGTGCCACTGCCACTCGTGGGGATCCAGGAGTTCTCTGAACTGGTCTGCCAGGGTGTTTTGCTTCGATGGAAAGTACTGTGCTATCAGATGCAGTCCCAGGTGTGAGGCTGACTGCCAGATTTTCATAGCTAAGCAACAGAGGGGGTAAGAATGTGTGCCCCCTTGCTTGTTGATATACCACATGACAGTTGTGTTGGCTGTCCTGACTAAAACGACTCCTGGTGACAGGTCCTTTTAGAAGGTTAGAGTTGCTCTGTGCACTGCCAGCATTTCTTTCAGGTTGATGTGGAGACCCTGAACCTCCTGTTCCCAAAAGGCCTGAGTTCGTAAGGTTCCTCTGTGGGCTCCCCAGGCAATGTCTGAGGTGTCTGTGGTTATGGTTTGGCTGAAGGACAAAGGGGAGGCCCTTGTTCAGGCAGCAAGCCTTGGCCCACCACAGAAATTCTTTTCCCAGACAAGGAATCTGGGGGAGTTGGTGTTCCAGTGATTGGGAGTGCTGGCACCAGAGATTCCTTAGGTACCATTGCAATTTTCTCATGTGTAGTCTGGCAAGGGGGACCAGCATGATGAAAGGCGGCCATGTATCCCAGGGCTTGCAGGATTTTTCTGGCAGTGAAGTGAGTTTTGTGTGCCAGCTGGGTGAAATACGACTGTAGGAAGGCCTGCTTCTGTGGAGGGAGGAAGACCATATGTGCTGAGGTGTCTAGAAGGGTGCTCAGGAAGGTAATCCTTCGTGTGGGCTGCAGATGGGACTTTTCCTGGTTTATGGTGAATCCCAGAGAGATTAGTAGGGCTTGCACGAAGGACAGGTCCTGCAGGAGTGTTTCCTTGGTTTCTGCCTGAATGAGGCAGTCATCGAGATAGTGATAAATGTATATTGCCCTTCTGCCTGCAATGACTGGGAACAGGCACTTAGTAAAGACTCTGGGAGCAGTGGATAAGCCAAAGGGCAGAGCAGAGAACTGAAAGTGTTGGGACCCTGCTCTGAACCTTGGGCAACTCCTGCAGGACTGCCTGATAGGGATATGCAAGTAGGCATCCTTCAGATCTAGGGTCACTAGCCAGGCTTGTGGCAGGAGCATAGGTAGTAGTTTCTACAGTTAGCATCTTGAATTTTGTAACCAGAAGGGACAGATTCAGGATGGAGAGGTCTAAGACAGGGGGCCAGGTCCCCTCTTTTCTGGGGACCTGGATAGTACAGGTTCATAGGTTCATACTAGGCTATCTGCCCTGGGGCATTTATAAGCCTAGCCCGATTGTGTTTGGCTTACGCCACCCCCCCCCCCCGTGTACACTTACCATAAATGTAGATGTTCGAGTGTATTCACTGTTGCAGTCATCACATTTGGGTTATCTGCCTGCAGGTAGCCGTTAACCAGCCTGAATACCAGAGTCTTGGATTCCTGCATCGGATGCCGTCTCTTCTTCCATGACGTCAGGTCGTCAGGGGTATAAAACATGCAGCCGACGCCATTACATCAGTTTTTCTTGCCCCAGATGTCAGGTGCCCCCACAATGGGAAGAAATTATATGTTACTGTACACCTCCATCAAAAAGCAAATACACCAGAAAAAGTACAGTTTTGTACCTACCATAAATGTAGATGTTCGAGTGCTAATACAGCTGCAGTAACCACAGATGGGTTTTCAGCCGTCAGGCGGTCCCTTGGTCGGCCGAATTCCAAAGTCTTGGTCCGGCGTCGGTTGTCGTCGCTTACTCTTCTGACGTCAGGAAGGCCAGAGTATATAAGACACAGCCGACGCCATGTTCTTCAGTCTTTCTTGCCCCAGATGTCAGGTGCCCCCAAAAGGAAGGCAATACATAAGTAAAGCTTATCCACATATGCAAGCAATGCAATGTAATGCAAAATCAGTGTAAGCAAGCAAATAAAACATAACAGGATAACCCAGTCAGGAGGTATGAAGAGGTTGTTAGGCCCCATGCCTAACCAAGAGGGGAAGGAGAGGGAAACCTGTACTGCAGCTGTATTAGCACTCGAACATCTACATTTATGGTAGGTACAAAACTGTACTATGTTCATCGTGCATACAGCTGCAGTAATCACAGATGGGTAGAGTCCCAAAGCTATGCATAGGGTGGTAGGTACTATGAGGAACTGGGTTGAGCCAGAATGCCCTGCAAAACAGCAGTGGCGAAGCCTGCTCTTGTTCTGGAGTATAAGGGCAGGTGGTAGTGTTTTGTGAAGGTATGTACAGAACTCCAAGTGGCTGCCTCCAAAATATCCTTAGTAGGCACACCTCTGAGGAAGGCTGTAGAGGTGGCTGTGGCCCTGGTGGAGTGAGATCTGATACCAGTAGGGACAGATTCCCCATGATAGGAGTAACAAAATCGTATGCAGTGGCCAATCCACTTGGAAATGGTCTGTTTGGTAACTGGTTTCCTTGAGCCCCTACGCATAGGACACAAAAGTTGTTCTGATTTCCTGAAGGACTTTGTTCTGTCCAAATAGTAACGTAGCTGCCTATGGATGTCTAAAGAGTGAAGCAGCCTTTCCCCTTTGTTTTGAGGGTTAGGATAAAAGGTAGGTAGGTGTATGGCTTGGTTTAAGGCTACCCTGGATACCACTTTTGGCATAAAAGATGGATTAGTACGAAGGGAAACCCTATCCTGATGGAAGATGAGGAAGGGCTGCACCGCCATGAGGGCCTGTAGTTCAGAAACCCTACGAGCTGAAGTGATGGCCAGAAGGAAAGCTGTTTTCCAGGACAAATATTGCAGATCTGTTGAGGCAGCAGGTTCAAAGGGAGGCAATGTTAATTTTTCTAGTATGTAATTAAGGTCCCAGGCTGGTATTGGTTGCTTCCTTGGAGGTCTTATATTCTTAGCCCCTCTGAAGAACTGCCGTAAAAGAGGGTGAGAGAATAAAGGAGGATCTGTGTTGTATTCTGCAGAAATGGCTGAGGCGTGTATTTTAATGGAAGAAAATGAAAGTCCACTGTTCAGCAGTTCAGCTAGGTACTGTAAAACCTGAGGCAAGTTCAATTTTCTAGGGTCCTGTCTTCTTTTCTCATTCCAGCAGCAAAACCGCTTCCATTTTGCGGAGTAAGCTTTTCTTGTAGATGGTCTTCTGGCCTCCAAAATGACATCCTGCACCTCCTTGGAGAGTAGAGTCTGATGTGGTGTTAAGGAATTTTCCACGCAGCGAGGTTGAGTGTTTTCAGCTGACTGTGAAGGGTTTTGTAGCTGTTCTGCGCCAGCAGAAGAGGTATTAGAGGCAGGGACCAGGGAGGAGTATGTGTTAGGCTCCTCAGGAGTGGATACCAGTGTTGCCTTGGCCAGTCTGGAGCAATCAGTATCATCCTCGGTTTGTCTGTTCTTGCTTTCAAAAGCACCTTGGGCAGAAGAGGCAGGGGTGGGAATGCATAAACTGTCCATGTTGCCTAACTGAATGAAAGGGCGTCCACTTTCCAGGCCTTTGGATGGAAGGTCCTTGAACAAAACTTTTTCAATTGATGGTTCCTGTGGGAGGCAAAAAGATCTATGTCTGGCCTCCCCACGCTTGGATTATCTCCGTAAACACCTGTGGATGCAGCTTCCATTCGTGTGGATCTGTCATATTCCTGCTCAGAGTGTCTGCCAGTGTGATTTCCAGTCCTGGCAAGTACTGTGCTTGAAGTTCAATTTGTCTTTCCAGAGCCAAGTTCCAAAGAGTCATGGCTAGTCTGCACAAGGGGTATGAGTGTGTTCCTCCTTGTTTGTTTATGTACCACATTACTGTGGTGTTGTCTGTTCTTATCAGTAATTGTCCTGGCTGCAGGAAGTCCTTGAAAGCTGTAATTGCATTTATTACTGCTAGCATTTCTTTTTGATTGATGTGAAGGTGCTTTTCCTTTTGGGACCATCTGCCCTGAATGCACCTGTCCATCATGTGCGCCCCCCAGGCGTAATCTGAGGCGTCTGTAGTTATGACTTGTTTTGCTTGAGGCTTGCAGAATGGAAGGCCTGTGTTTACTTGACATGCTTGGGCCCACCATAGAAATTCCTTTTGCAGACATGGAATTATTGGTATAATTGCTTCCAAGCTGTGACTGTGTTGAGACCATAGATTTTTAGGTACCATTGAAGTTTCCTCATATGCAGCTTTGCACATGGGATTAGCAGAATGCAAGATGCCATGAATCCCAGAGCCTGCAGGATTTTCCTTGCAGTAAGCCTGGTACTTTTGCTAGTGTTTTGTAGTACTGAGATAATTGCCCTTGTTTTTCTGACGTAAGGTATGCCATCTGGGTGTTTGTGTCCAAGCTGGCACCCAGGAAGGTTATTTTCTGAGATGGTGTTAGCCTTGATTTCTCCTTGTTGATGGTGTATCCCAGAGAAAGCAGTAACCGTGTCACATATGCCAGATGTTCCAGTAGTATTTGTTTGCTGTCCGCTTGGATCAGGCAGTCGTCCAGATAAGGGTAAATTTGTATCCCTTGAAGTCTGCAATAGGCAATCACTGATGCCAGGCACTTTGTGAATACTCTGGGCGCAGTAGATAAGCCAAAGGGCAATGCAGAGAATTGATAGTGGATTGAACCTGCAAGAAATCTGAGGTATCTTCTGCAGCTTTGTCTGATTGGGACATGCAGGTATGCCTCCTTGAGGTCCAATGTTACCAGCCAAAACTCCTTGCCCAGCATGGGAAGAAGTTGCTGTAATGTGAGCATCTTGAATTTTGGTACAGTAGAAATGTGTTTAGGATGGATAAGTCCAGAATGGGTCTCCAGTCGGTTCCTTTTCTTGGTACCAGGAAGAGTCTTGAATAAAACCTTGACCTTGTTGGTGCGTAGGTACCTTTTGTATAGCTCTCATGTTTAGGAGCTTTGAAATTTGCAGTTGTGCCTCTACCCTTTGATTTTGTGGTAGGTTTGGCATGCCTCTCATTTTTGGAAGAGTGTGAAATTGAAATTTGTAGCCTCTGTTTATAATGTCCAGAATCCATTTGTCTGTTGTGACAATATGCCAATTGTTTGCAAATAATGCTAGTTTCCTCCCAAAGGTGCTGCCAGCTGAGACTTGCTTGGCATGGAAATGAGGGAGTCATTGGGTTTTCTTCCTGTATTGTTGTGCACTGTCTTCACCACCTCTTGGTGCTGGGGATTGCCATTGTCTGCCTCTATATGATCCTTGTGACTGCCCTCTGCCCCTTGTGCCTGTATCTACCTCTTTGGGGCTTGTCAGTGGCTGGAAAAGACCAGTTTTTTGAAGGCCAATTCCTGCTAAATCGTGGTGGCTGGACCTGTAAGAAAGCTTTGACAGTTTGCATAGATTTGGCTTTTTCTTCCATTTTTCGTAGTATATCCTCAGCATTAGTACCAAAAAGTACATCCTTTTGTAAAGGAGCATCAAGAAGTTTAGCTTTCACATGATCAGGCAAATTTTGTTCCCTAAGCCAGGCATGTCTGCGAATGACTGATCCTGTAGCAGCCGCTCTACTGGAGGCCTCTAGGGCATCATAACCACATTGTAAGGTGTGTTTACCCACTTGTTCCGCACTATGCATCATATCCTGTAACTCTTTAAATCTGGTTGTTCAGGTTGAGACATTTTGTTTTTTAATTGTGATAACAGGAACTGTTGATATTTAATCATATGAAACTGGCAGTTTAAGGCCCTCATGGCTAGGGTGGCCGAGGTATATACCTTCTTACCCCACCTTTCTAGAGCTCTAGATTCCCTTTCTGCAGGAAGTGGATTCTTGGCAGTGGAGGCCTTTAATCCCTTAGGGCCTTGTGAAATGGTTTCAGGGTCAGCATTATGGCCTTTGTAAAGAAATTGGTGAGAACTGGGTACTCTGTAATATCTATCAGGCTTTAATGGTGCAGGAGGCAGAGAATCAGGATTAAGAAAAGCCTCCGAATAGACATCATCCAGTACCTCCAAAACAGGGGGTATAGCCAGAGGTCTGTGCTGAGGTAACCAAAGAAATTCCCTAAGTTTTTTCTTGGAATCTGAAAAGTCTTGGCCTTCCCAATGGAAGTGTTCCCTCAAGGTGTGCAAGGTTTCCCCAAAAGAAAAATCCTCAGGGGGGGATACAGAAGGAATGGACTGTTCTGCATCCGAATCCTCAAAAGGGGAGTAAGAGTGTTCCTCTGCATCAGAATGCTCTGATAAAATGGATCCCTGATCAGAAGAGGGGGATTCTTCCTCCACTCTGGGTCTCTTGTCAGGAGGGGGCTGAGAGAACCTCTGATGAGAGTTATTAGATCCTCAGCCATTTTAAGCATCTGTTTCTTAGGCATGGGTCCAGGAGATGGGCCTTGAGCAGCAGGCCTAGTGTGATGCCTGGCTGCTTTGGATTTAGTAAAGGCCTTAATAGAAAAAGAAGATGAAGGCCTAAATACACCATGGGTGGAGGTGGATCTGTCCACATTAGTAGGCTCAACATAAGCCGGGGCTTCGGTAGTAGTCTGGGAAAGGGCCGATGACCAGCGGTTTCGGGTACAGAAGACACCGCCAAAGGAGTGTCGTCGGTAGTCAGGGACTGCAAAGGCGTCTCGCTGAGAACCGGACCACGTGTAGCCTGTTTCGGCGTGGTGTCAGTGGAGACCGCGGGCCTCGCGTGTCGGTCCTTTTTCTTGTGTTTTTTGGATAGAACGGTAGTCGGAGAGTCCGACGACATTTTATAGTCAAAAGCTCTACCAAAAAAGTGTTGGGCGAACTCCGCCCGATGCTTGATAGTGCGTTTATTGAAGGTAGCGCAAAAGCGACAGCCCGAGACGTCGTGGTCTGGGCCCAAACAAGGTATGCAAAGGGAATGGAAATCCTTATGCGGTATTTGCTTCCCACAAGAAATACAATTATTAACTTTTTCTGACATCGGTCTGAGGCAAGAAAAGTTTCCCCAACGGGGTACTTAGCTTTAATGAAGACTTCGGTTCCAAATATTTTCAGAATCAGGAGCTGGCCGACCGGCACTTGCGAACTGCTTCTGCTTCGGGCACCGCGCGGCAAAAAAGACTGAAGAACATGGCGTCGGCTGTGTCTTATATACTCTGGCCTTCCTGACGTCAGAAGAGTAAGCGACGACAACCGACGCCGGACCAAGACTTTGGAATTCGGCCGACCGAGGGACCGCCTGACGGCTGAAAACCCATCTGTGATTACTGCAGCTGTATGCACGATGAACATCTTAAATACTCTAAACAAGAAGGAAAGCTGGAGCCAAGAGAAGTCAGGAGACTGGAGGGAGGGTAACCAGGACTGCAACAGTGAATACACTTGAACATCTACATTTATGGTAAGTGTACACAACTGTACTATGTTCTTCGTGTTTCACTGTTGCAGTCATCACATTTGGGTTGATTCCCAAAGCTAAGGAAGGGAGGAGGAAGTTAGAGAGCATTAGGGCCAGCTATTAAGCCCTGCAGGACTGCAGTGGCAAAACCAGCTCTGGATTTAGAAAAAAATAGGCATGTGGTAATGCTTGGTGAAGGTATGTATAGAGCTCCAGGTAGCAGTTTCTAAAAAGTCCCTGGTAGGGGGACTCCTCCGAAAAAGGCTGCACAGGTAGATGCAGCCCTGGTGGAATGTGATCTTATCACCTGTGGGGTAGGTTTTCCATGGTGCTTGTAGCAGAAATGAATGCAATGGGCTATCCATTTAGAAATGGTTTGCTTTGAAATGGCCTTCCCCTCTGCCCCTGCAGCAAAGCCAACTAGCAGCTGTTCACATTTTCTGAGAGGCTTAGTCCTGTCCAAATAGAATCTAAGTAGTCTGTGCACGTCCAAAGAGTGTAGTATTCGTTCCCCCTTGTTTTGTGGATTAGGGAAAGAGGTAAGCAAATGAATGGACTGATTTAGGGCCACACTAGACACCACCTTGGGCATAAAGGAAGGATTGGTCCTGAGGGAAACCCTGTCTGCATGAAAATACATTGTCGCATAGTCTCAACCTACATGGTTTTACTCAACTTGTTTCCTCCCCCACCTGCCTTGGCAAAAACCACTCCAATTCTATCCTAGACTGGATTCTCGTAAATTCTCCTAATTTGTACCACCAGCCAGGTACACTATCTGACTCCATTAGTGACCACCTACCTATCCACATTACTAGGTACTCACCCAAACTCACTTGTTCTCATCTCTTTAAATACATCCCTAACCAAAGAAATTTCAATATCACTTCCTTTAACAAAATTCTCTCAAATATTAACTGGTCCTGCCTATATTCTTTACCTTTAAATGATGCAGTTAGCTACTTCAACCAGACATTCCTAAACATACTGAACTCTCTGGCCCCTATCAGGAAAATAAAGGTCAAAGCTAAACATGCCCCCTGGCTATCCAAAGAAACATTCGACCTTATGCATAAAAGAGATGCCACTTGGAAACAATATCAGAAAAACAAATATTCTGTCTTCCTTCAATCTTACGCGGAACTTAGAAACCTTACAAAAAAAAAAAAAAAAGTCAACCAGGACAGAAGAAAATGTTACCCCTCTGATCAATCTCTGAAACCTACTAACCCCCAGAAGTTCTGGTCAACCATAAAAACTCTTCTCAAACCTGGCTCACCCACAATCCCAAATCCTTTTCCCAATCAACTGTAACCTGGGTGGTCTGCTGTTCCTGGGTTTGGACTGAGAAGATCTGGAAGAGACTGGAAAGGACGAGTTCTTTGAAGGCCTACTAAATCTGGGAGGCTGTACTTGTAGGAAATCTTTAACAGTTTGCATAGATTTAGCTTTTTCCTCCATCCTTTTGAGGACGACTTCTGCTTTGTTGCCAAACAGGCGGTCTTGGTTTAAGGGAGCATCCAGTAATTTAGCTTTAACATTATCTGGCAAGTTTTGCTCCTTAAGCCAAGCATGCCTTCTAAAAACAGACCCAGTGACAGCAGCCCTGCAACATGCTTCTAAAGAGTCAAAACCACATTGCAAAGTATGTTTACCAACTTGTTCTGCAGAATGCATTAAATCCTGTAATTCCTGTTCCGCACAGTCAGGAATCAACATAATTTTCTGTAAGTAGCCCATAATATGCTGCTGGTACTTTAACATATGAAACTGGCAATTTAAAGCCCTAATGGCCAAAGTATCAGAACTGTATACCTTCTAACCCCATCTGTCCAAGGCTCTAGAATCTCTATCAGAAGGGGTAGGATTTTTGGCAGCAGTAGCCATAATGTCTTTTGGTCCTTGGGAAATGGTCTCTGGATCTGCAGTAGGATTCTTGAACAGGAAAGTACAGTTGTGTACCTACCATAAATGTAGATGTTCGAGTGTATTCACTGTTGCAGTCATTACACTTGGGTTATCCGCCGGCAGGCGCCAGGGGTATAAAAGATGTAACCAACGCCATTTTCTTCAGTTTTTCTTGCCCCAGATGTCAGGTGCCCCCAGATAGGAAGGCTGGAAAAATAAAATTATGCCAAAAGGCATGCATGTACTAATATAAACATATCCTTCATCCACAAGCAAATACACCACACAGGTTGTATAGAGTTGAGAAGTACAGAGTAATCCCAGCAAAGTAAAGGGGGATGGTGGGTGGGTAACCTGGACTGCAACAGTGAATACACTCGAACATCTACATTTATGGTAGGTACACAACTGTACTATGTTCATCGTGTTTCACTGTTGCAGTCATTACACTTGGGTTGAATCCCAAAGCTGAGGTTGGGCGGCTGGGTCTAGATTGGATTTGGAGAGGCTACCAGGCCCTGCAGGACTACAGTGGCAAAGCCTGCTCTGGATTTAGAGTAGAGAGGCAAGTGGTAGTGCTTGGTGAAAGTGTGCACTGAGCTCCAGGTTGCAGCTTCTCAAATGTCTTTGGTTGGTACTCCTCTGAGAAAGGCTGCTGAAGTGGCTGTTGCTCTGGTAGAATGTGGCCTAATGACCTTAGGCACTGATTTGCCGTGATGTGCATAACAGAAGCGGATGCAGTGTCCTATCCATTTTGAAATTGTCTGCTTTGTGATAGGTTTTCCTTGTGATCCTGAAGCATAGGCTACAAACAGTTGTTCAGTTTTTCTGAAAGCTTTTGTTTTGTCCAAGTAGAATCATAGCTGTCTGTGTATATCCAAAGCGTGTAGAAGTCTCTCCCCTTTATTCTGGGGATTTGGGTAGAAAGTTGGTAAATGAATGGTTTGGCTCAGGGCCACATTGGAGACTACTTTTGGCATGAATATTGAGTTTGTCCTGAGAGAAACCCTGTCCTGGTGAAAAATGATGAAAGGTTCCACAGCCATTAATGCCTGTAACTCTGATACTCTTCTTGCTGAAGTTATTGCTAGGAGCAGAGCAGTTTGCCATGATAAGAATTTTATATCAGCTGTGCTGGCTGGTTCAAAAGGAAGCAGTGTGAGTTTTTCTAAAACAAAATTGAGATCCCAAGTTGGTACTGGTGCTCTTCTTGGGGGTCTTATGTGTTTTGCCCCTCTGAGGTACTGTCTTAGTAGAGGATGTGAAAAAATAGGAGGTTCCGTATTATAATGAGCTGAAATGGCAGAGGCATGGATTTTAATTGATGAGAAAGATAGGCCTTTGTCCAGCATCTCAGTTAAGTATTGTAAAATCTGAGGTATATTTGGAACAAGTGGGTCGAGTACTTGTACCTGGTTCCAAGCACAGAATCTCTTCCATTTTTCTGCATAAGATTTCCTAGTGCTGGGCCTCCTGGTTTCTAAAATGACATCCATAACAGCTTTAGAGAGAGGTACACAGTCTGAGTAGCTACATTATCTGCCATGCTGCCAGATTTAAGGTTCTGAGCTGACTGTGCAGAATCTGATTGTTTTGTTGAGTCAGATGATGAGGAATTTGAGGTAAAGGCCAAGCTGGGTCCTGAGACAAGCTCTCTAGGACTGGGTACCAGTGCTGGCGTGGCCAGTCTGGGGCAATCAGGATCATTTTTGGCCTTTCTTGTCTGACTTTTAGGAGCACTTTGGTAAGAAGAGGCATTGGTGGGAAGGCATAGACTGTCACAGCTTTCCGACTGAATGATAGAGCATCCACTTTCCATGCTTGAGAGTGACAAGTACTTGTGCAGAATTTCTGTAGTTGGCAATTGTGAGGGGAGGCAAAAAGATCTATGTCTGGGCGTCCCCATTTCCTTGTTATCATGCTGAACACCTGTGGATTTAGTTTCCATTCGTGAGGGTCCATGAGACTTCTGCTAAGTTCGTCTGCCAGTGTATTTTTTGTTCCTGGCAGGAGTTGTGCCTGCAGATGTACCTGATGGGTTAGTGCTGTGTTCCACAAGGTCATGGCTTGCCTGCATAGGGGGTAGGAATGTGTGCCCCCTTGCTTGTTTGTGTACCACATAACTGTGGTACTGTCCGTCTTTATTAGTAGTTGTCCTGGATGTAGTAGGTCCTTGAAAGCTGTCAGGACATTCTGTACTGCTAGCATCACTTTCTGATTGATGTGAAAATGCATTTGTTCCTTGGACCACGTGCCCTGAATACATTTCCCTGCCATATGTGCCCCCAGGGCATAATCCAATGCATCCGTTGTTATTGTCTGCCTGGCTGTGGGTAAGGTGAAAGGCTGTCCCTTGTTGTGGTGACAGGCCTGTGACCACCATCGGAACTCCTCTTGTACGCAAGGAATTAAAGTTATGATTGTCTACAGGCTGTGACAATGTTGAGTCCAAACACTTTTTAGATACCATTGTAGTTTCCTCATATGCAGTCTTGCATATGGAATTAGTAGAATGCAATTAGTAGAATGCATGACGCCATGAAGCCCAGGGCCTGCAGAATTTTTCTTGCAGGGAGCTGGGTCTTTGTTGCCATCAGTTGAAAGTATTGAGTCAGTTGCCTTTGTTTGTCTGGCGTGAGATAAGCCATCTGGGCAGTTGTATTTAAGCTTGCACCCAGGAATATTATTCTCTTGAGAGGGCAGTAGTTTTGATTTCTTTTCCTTTACCGTGTACCCTAGGCAAATTAGTAATCTTTTTACAAACGCCAGATGCTTTAGTAGAATGTCCTTGCTCTCTGCTTGAATAAGGCAGTCGTCCAAGTAGGGATATATTTGAATTCCTTTTTGTCTGCAAAATGCAATTACTGGTGCCAGGCATTTTGTGAAAACCCTGGGCGCAGTAGATAAGCCAAAGGGCAGTGCAGAGAATTGGTAATGCATTGAGCCTGCTATGAATCTGAGGTATCTTCTGCAAGTTTGTCTGACTGGGACATGCAGGTATGCCTCCTTGAGGTCCAAAGTATATAGCCAAGCCTTCTTGCCCAGCATGGGTAGAAGCAGCTGTAGTGTTAACATTTTGAATTTTGGAACATCCAGGAAAGTATTTAAGATCGACAGGTCCAGTATTGGTCTCCACGCTTTGTCCTTTCTGGGTACTAAGAAAAGTCTTGAGTAAAATCCTTGCCCCTGTTCTTGTTGTGGTACTCTTTGAATAGCTCCCATGCTCATGAGAGCAGCAATTTGTTTCTGTGCCTCTGCCCATTGGTTCTGTGGCAGGTATGGCATTCCTCTTGATTTTGGAAGTGTGTGAAAGTGGAACCTGTAACCTTGAGAGACAATATTCAGTACCCATTTGTCCTGGGTGATGATGTGCCACTTTTTTGAGAAAAGTGCTAGCTTTCCCCCTAGGGGTGCTGCCAAAAGGTAAGTGCTTGGCATCTGTAGAGGGAAGTCATTGTGACTGTTTCCTACAAGGTTGTGATTTGTCTTCCCCTCCTTTGGGGGCTGAAGCACCCCATTGTTTAGGTCTGTTAGGAGCCTTGGGGCTGAAATCTGCCTCTTCTGCGTCGGTATCTGCCTCTTTGTGACCCGTCTGACATTGGAAAGGACCAATTTTCTGAAGGCCAGTTTCTGCTAAATCTGGGTGGTTGAACCTGTAAGAAATCTTTTACTGTCTGCATTGATTTTGCTTTATCCTCCATTTTCCTTAACACCAAAGTATCGTGCTGTAGTGGAGCATCCAATAATTTAACTTTAACATGGTCAGGTAAACTTTGTTCTTTCAACCAAGCATGCCTTCAAATAACAGAGCCTGTAATTGCTGCTCTACAAGAAGCCTCTAATGAATCAAAACCACATTGTAAAGTATGCTTTTCCACTTGTTCAGCTGCATGCAATAAATCCTGCATTTCCTTACTGTCAGGACTTTCTGAGATTGAAACCATTTTCTGCTTTAACAATGACATGAGATACTATTGATATTTTAGCATGTGAAACTGGCAATTTAAAGCCCTTACAGCTAAAGTAGCAGAAATGTAAACTTTTTTCCCCCATTTGTCCAGAGCTCTGGAATCTCTATCCGAGGGGACAGGATTTTTAGCAGTGGAAGCCTTAACCCCTTTAGGACCCTGAGAAATTGTTTCTGGACCTGCAGCAGGGTTTTTGTAAAGAAATTTATGAGAGTCAGGGACCCTGTAGTACCTGTCTGGCTTGACTGGTGCAGGGGGTAAAGAATCCGGAGTCAGACTGGATTCAGAAAAAACATCATCAACAATATCAAGCACAGGGGGAATAGCCAGGGGCCTGTGCTGGGGCAATAAAAAAGTCTCTGAGCCTTTTCTTGGATTCTGAATAATCCTGGCTCTCCCAATGGAAATTGCTCCCTCATGGTATGCAGGGTTTCCCCAAAAGAATAATCCTCAGGTGGAGAGTCTGAAGGTATGGACTCTTCTGCATCAGAGTCCTCATAGGGAGAGAGAGAATATCCCTGATCAGATGAGGAGTCAAAGGAAATAGAAACCAGGTCAGAGGAATCATAATCAGTGTCTCGCCTAGGCCTTTTGTCAGGAGGGGGATGGGAACCCCTGAAGTAATTAGGTCTTCGGCCATTTTGAGCATCTGTTTCTTTGGCATAGATGACTATTCTGGAAAATGCTGCACTTGCTTCCTTGTCTTTAATGGTGTTTTTGACTTTGCCTTTGCTGCTGTAGTGGGCTTAATTGTAAGCTGTGAAGGTCTGAAAACACCCTCAGAAGCCGATGCTTGCTCAGCGGCTCCGGACCCATCTGAGAGAATAGTTTCCGTAGGCCCAATACCTTGAGTTTCCACAGGCCTCTGTCTCTCCACGTGGCTGTCGGATAGGGCATGTGGCTCTGAGGTAGCGGGTGTCAGGGGCTGCGAAAACGCCTCACTGAGAATCGGCAAACCGGCGACTGGCCTAGAAGAGGCTTCGCCATCGGTTTTGGACCTCGGATGCCTGCCCTTTTCTTTGTCTTTGCGTTTTTTATAAATTCCGGTCGTCGGTTGTTCCGACGGCATTATGTAATTAAACCTTCGGCCAAAATAATGTAAAGCAAAATCAAACCGACGTTTAATAGTGCGTTTGTTGAATCTAGCACAAAACCGACAACTAGTAACGTTGTGGTCAGGGCCTAGGCAAGGAATACAGTAAGAGTGAAAGTCCTTATGAGGTATTTGCTTCCCACAAGAAATACAATTATTAACTTTTACTGACATCGGACTGGAGCAAGAAAAAGTTTCCCTAACGGGGTACTTAGCTTTAATGAAGACTTCGGTTCTGAAACTCAATTTAGAAAATCTCAGGAGTTGGCCGACCGGCACTTGCGAACTGCTTTTGCTTCGGGCACCATGCGGCAAGAAAGACTGGGGAAAATGTCGTCGGTTGCATCTTTTATACCCCTGGCACACTGACGTCAGGGAAGAGGCGACAGCAACCGACGCCGGACCAAGACTTTGGAACTCGGGCCGACTGCGGGTAGCCTGCCGGCGGATAACCCAAGTGTAATGACTGCAACAGTGAAACATGATGAACATCTTGTGAGAGTCAGGTACTCTGTAACACCTGTCAGGTTTTCTGGGAGCTGGAGGTAAAGTGTCTGGGGAAAGGCTAGATTCCAAGAAAGCATCATCTACAATGTCCAGAACAGGAGGGATAGCTAAAGGCCTGTGTTGAGGAAGGAGTAAGAATTCCCTAAGCCTCTTTTTGGAATCAGAGTAATCTTGGCTTTCCAAGTGGAAATGCTCCCTAAGAGTGTCCAAGGTTTCACCAAAAGAAAAATCTTCTGGAGGGGAAGCTGAGGGAATGGAGTCCTCTGCATCAGAATCTTCACAGGTAGATAAGGGCAAATCCTGGTCATCAGAAGGAACAGAAATTTCAGATTCCTGATCAGAAGAATCAGAAGGAAATTCAGTTCTAGGACTCAGAGGGGGAAGGCTGGCTTGCCCTAATTAATGTTACAAGGTCTTCGGCCATTCTAAGCATTTGTTTTTTTAGGCATATGGACCTAAGGATGCAGTTTGGACATACATTTTTTAGGCGTGGATTAAGTTTTAGGCCTGGATGAAGAAGACGGCGTTGGTTTAAAATGGAAGTCTGTAGGCCTGAATGCACCCTCAGAAGCCGGTGCCTGCACAGCGGCTCTGGACCAATCCAAGGTATAGACATCCGCAGGTTCCATAGTCGAAGAAGCGTCTCGCGGCATACTGGACTCCGAATGGGTCTCAGTAGAGGCCTGCGAATCTGAGGTAGCGGGTATCACGGGCTGCGAAAGTGCCTCACTGAGTACCGGCGAACTGGTGACTAGCTTAACGGAAGCGTCGGTGGCAGTTTTGGACCTATGCGGTCTGTCTTTATCTTTACATTTTTTCGGAAGTTCGGTAGTCGGATGGCTTAATGAAGCTATTTCGGAATACTGATACTGAGTACCAAAATAATTTGCTGCAAAGATAGCCTATCGACGAATAGTTTGGGGGTTGAACAAGGCACAAAACTGACAGCGAGGGACGTCGTGGTCTGGGCCTAAGCAAGGGATGCAGTACGAATGAAAATCTTTATGAGGTATTTGCTTTCCACAGGTAAGACAATTGTTAACTTTTACTGACATTGGTTGGAGCAAGAAAAAAGATCCCCAACGGGGTACTTACCTTTTTTGAAGACTTTGGTTCTGAAACTTGAAAACGAAAATTTCAGGAGTCTGCTGCCCAGCATTTGCGAAATGCTTCTGCTTTGGGCACCGCACGGCAAGAAAGACTGATGTAATGGCATTGGTAGCATGTTTTATACCCCTGATGACCTATTGTCATGGAAGAAGAGACAGCATCCGACACAGGAATCCAAAACAATGGTATTAAAGCCGGCTGAGGGCTACCTGTAGGCAGATAACCCAAATGTGATGACTGCAACAGTGAAACACGAAGAACATCAGTCTTGAATAAAATCCTTTTCCAGTCTGTTCCTTTGGTACATGTTCTACAGCACCCTGGGCAAGAAGCTTTCTGATCTGGTGAATAGCTTCTGTCTTCTGATTTGCAGGGATGTCTGGGCAACCTGACCTTTTTGGTTTCTCTTTGAAATAGAATCTGTACCAGCTGGCAATAATTTTTAGGATCCATAGATCTGAGGTGATGGCCAGCCAGTTTTTCTTAGGAAAAGGGAAAGTCTTCCTCCTAGCCTGTAGGGAGATTTGAAGAGCAGAGGGGAGGGGAAGAGAGTCGTCGTGAGTCCTTGGAGAAGGGGGTTGGCTTAGAACTCCCTTGCCTAGGGGCAGCAGTGGACCACTGCCTGGATCTTTGTTGGTTATGAGACTGATGCCTAGGGGTTCTGTCTCTGTGTCCCTTTCTCTGGACTGGTTTTGTCTGTGAGGGAGAAGACCAGTGTTTTGTGAGGAAGTTTCTGCTCAACCTGGGAGGTTGCACCTGTAAGAAGTCCTTGACAGTTTGCATGGACTTAGCTTTGTCCTCCATTTTCTTAATGGCTTTTCTGCTTTAGGGCCAAACAACTAATCTTTATCTAAGGGGTCATCTAGCAGCTTAGATTTGACTTGGTCAGGCAAAGGCTGTTCCCTTAACCAGGCATACCTTCTGATTACTGAGCCTATTACTGCAGCCCTAGTAGAAGCTTCTAAGGCATCAAAACCACAATGTATGTAGCGTTTATCTACCTGACAAAGGTCTGTTAATTCTCTGGTAGTACTGTTGTCAGGAATGGACATTAACTTCTGTTTAATCAGTTCAAGGACATTTTGCTGGAATTTGAGCATATGGAATGGACAATTTAGTGCTCTCACAGCTAAAGTGGCTAAAGTGCATACCTTTTTTCCCATTTTGTCTAAAGCTCTGCTTTCTTTGTCAGTTGGAATGGGATTTCTACAAGAACTTGCCCTAGCTCCTTTAGGGCCTTGAGTAATGACTTCAGGGTCTGCATAAGGATTCTTGAGGAGATATTTGTGGGCGTCTTGCACCCTGTAATATCGGTCTGGTTTTCTGGGTGCTGGGGGTAGAGAATCTGGTGAGAAGGCAGATTCTAGAAAAACATCCTCCACTACTTCCAGGATAGGTAGAATGGCTAGAGGTTTACTCTGGGGCAGGTCAAAGAATTCTCTCAGTCTCTTCTTAGATTTGAGGGTAATCTTGGGCCTCCCATTGAAAATATTCTCTGAAGGAATTTAAGGTTTCCCCAAAGGAAATGTCCCCAGGTGGGGAGGCGGAAGGAATGGGGTCATTAGCATCAGAGTCCTCAAATGCTGTTAAGGGCTGGTCTTCTATGTCTGATCTGACTCTTCAAGGACAAAGTCTTCTGATTCCTGGTCAGAGAGGGCAGAGAGGGCCCTCAGGGGATGCGTCCCTTTTTCTTTTGGCTGGAGTGGGAGGATGGGGTTGGCCTCCCCTAATAAGAGTCATCAGGTCTTCCGCAATCCTGAGCAGATATTGCGACTGTGGAGCAGGCTGGCTGGGTGTAGGTTGGTTGCTGGGTCCTTGGGGGGGACCTTTTTGGGGATAGTCTTAGGCTTGGGCCTGGACGGGTCGGTAGTCTTATACAAAGTGAGTTTGACCGGCAGTGTTGTCATCGGTCTGAGTCTGGCTTCGGTAGTTGGAGGAGGCTCAGCAGAAGCCGGTGGCTTCAAAGTGGCTCCAGATCCGACCGTGTGAGGAAGAGGCGACATAATGGAAGAGGGAGGTGGACCCAGCGGCGTACCAGACTCTGAACGCGTCTCGGGAGAGACCTACAACGGTTTCTCGGCTGGTGTCAGGGGCTGCAAAGGCACCTCACTGAGTTCAGCTGTAGCACTAAGTGGAAAAATACCAGACTTTTGACTTGAGTCATCAGACGGCCTAACATTTAGAGGCCTATCTCTATCTTTTTCTTTCTTTTTTCTAGACAAGTCAGTAGGCAGTTGAGAGACAGACGTCATTTCGCACTGAGAAAAAGACTCACTAAAATGCCTAGCTACAATTTCAGCTCTTCTATATATGGTTCTAGTATTAAACAGGGCACAGAACCGACACCCGGGGACATTGTGGTCTGGGGGCCTAAACAAGTGACACAGACAGAATGGAAGTCTCGGTGTGGGATCTGCTTTCCACAGCTGAGACAACTAACTTTCTCTGACATCAGTTAAAAGCAAGAAAATGTTCCCCAATGGGGTACTTGGCTTTAGACGGTTTCCTCACTCTGGCAATGTCCAACCGATGCACTCACAAGCTGTTTCTGTAATGGCGTCGGCTGCCACCCTTTATAACCCTGATGACCTGACGTCAGCCACAGTCTCTGAACAGCCGAAGCAGGAAGGAAATCCTTGACTCTGGTATTCAGGTCGGCTGATGGCTAACCAGCATGGATAAGTCACAAGTGATGACTGCAACAGTGAAACACGAGGAACATGTGTAAATCTTTATCCTCAGTTTGTCCATAACTTTACTGTCCTTGTTGGATGGCAGAAGGGATGAGGAGGGGATTTGCCTGGATTGTTTATCTAGAGCCATTGCAACGACAGCTGGGTCTGCCATAGGTGACTTAATGAGGTACTTGTGGTCATCAGGGACTTTCCAAAACCTATCAGGTGTTTTAGGGGCTGGAGGCTGTGATTCAGGTGTCTTAGAAGCTGAAGCAAATGCATCCAGGTAAGCTGGAATCACAGGGAGAATAGCAGAGGGAGAGGGGGACTCCACCTCTAGAAGTTCAAAGCATCTCTTTTGCACCTCAGTCATCTGAGTGGCATACTCCTTGATTTTGGAGATAGTTTCCCCAAAGGTAATATCTTCAGGTGGGGAGACTCCTTCCAAGGAGTCCACATCTGGGGACCAGTACCCTAGGGGAGAAGCTAGTTGGGAGGTGTATGTAAGAGATTCATCAGATGAGGAGGAGGAATCTTCCTCCTGAATGTGAGCCGGGGGGGGTAACTGAAGCTGGCCTAGGGCTGTGGGTAGGCAAAGCTGGAACAACTGAAGCTGTGGGCCTGACGGTCATAAAGACCTCAGCCAAGGACTGGGGAAAAGGTTTATCAGTCTGTCTGTTCTTCAGTAGTGGAAGATAAACATTTTGTTTTGTGTTTCCTCTTTAGGGGAGTACTCGTTGTGACTGTTTATGAAGCAGAAGGCCTAGGATCAGGCATCAGGCATGTGGGAGTGGAGCATAGCTCTGACACTGTAAGCGGCCATCTGGTGAAGCCCAGTTCCCCCTAGACATAAGCCAGAGCCGACGTTGCAGTAACCTCTGTGGGCATGCCTACTTTAGATTCAAGGGCGGCTTCCATCAAGGTAACTGCCAAAGTCGCCACTTCAACACCAGCTACTAGTCTAGGGGCTTAGGGACTTCCAAAGTCAGAGGGGCAGCAGCTGTAGGCCTTGAAACCTTGGCCTTCATTTTAGGCGGCTCCACCTCGATGGCCGATTCGGGTTCCATGGTTAAGGATAAACAATTGAGTAGTTGGGCTGCCAGATGACTGCATAAGGTCTTTGGTACGAATGACTGACAAATGCTACAGGTCATATGGTCATGGGATTGGCCTAAGCAAAACAGACAAAGCTCATGGGAATCCTTGCGTGGAATCTGACAACCGCACTTACATTTCCCTTTTCTAGATGACATTGGCTACATAAAGGAGCAACAGCAACCAAAGCCTAAGTAAAACAAAATCCCAACAGGATACTTATCTGAAGATGTCTTCTGTAGCACAGAGTGAAGTGAGCAAGATGACGTTCAACTGCGGCAGAGAAGTTCTGAGGTCTGTGCGTGTGGATGTTACATTTATGGCCCATGGTTTAAGGCCCTGAGTGTGACATCCCACACACCTGACAGCAACCACGCTTAAGCTGCACATTTGGGTCGTCTGAGGCAGAGGATCCCACAAGTGAGAATACTGCAACATGAGAATAGAAGGACATCTAGAGTTATCACTGCTATCAATGATCCTAATGTTTGGGAGGACTAGCCTTGCTGTAGGATAAGAAAGGAAAGTACAGTTGTGTATACTTACCATAACTGTAGATGTTAGAGTGTATTCACTGTTGCAGTCAGCACTTTGGGTTATCCTGCCAGTGGTAGCCCTCAGTCGGCCCGAATACCAGAGGCTTAATATTTCCACGTCGGTTGCTGTCGCTCCAGGACTGACGTCAGGTCGTCAGTGGAATTAAAACAGACAGCCGACGCCATTACATCAGTCTTTCTTGCCACAACTGTCAGGAGCACCCAAACAGGGAGCTAGGTTATGGTGGAAGATCACCACCAGTAGAAAGTAAATACCAAAAATTCCCTGTAAGGAAAGAGAAAGAGATAGACAGAGACAGAGACAAGGGGGATGGAGGGGGGGAACCAGGACTGCAACAGTGAATACACTCGAACATCTAAATGTATGGTAAGTGTACACAACTGTATCATGTTCTTCGTGTTACACTGTTGCAGTCATCACATTTGGGTTGATTCCCAAAGCTGAAGAAAATGGTGGAGGCAGTCAAGAAGACTGCGGTGGCAAAGCCTGCCCTGGATTTGGAGAAGATAGGCAGGTTGTAATGTTTGGTGAAGGTATGAACAGAAGTCCATGTTGCAGCCTCCAGGATGTCCCTGGTAGGGACCCCTCTGAGAAAAGCTGCAGAGGTGGAGGTTTCCCTGGTGGAATGTGTCCTGAACCCCTTTGGAGGTGCTTTCCCGTGCTGTTTGTAGCAGAAATGGATGCATTGTGCTATCCATTTGGAGATTGTATGGATATGGCCTTGCCCTCTGCCCCCGCTGCGAAGCTGACTAGCACTTGGTCTGCTTTTCTAAAAAAAATTAGTCTTATCCAGGCAGAATCTGAGCTGTGCACATCTAGAGTGCAGAATCCTTTCCCCCTTGTTCATTGGTTCATAAGTAGGCACTAGGCTATCTGCCTGAAGGCATTTATAAGCCTAGACAGAATGTGTTGGCTTTCGCCGCCGCCTTACATTAGTTCCCTGTGCCTCTGTCCAGCAGAGCCATTGAAGTGATCCCCGGGGTAAACTTTCTGTTTCCCATCCACTCGTCAAGGTTTCTCTTGAAGGTGTTAACGAGGAGCTCTGCCTGATGTAGATTGGAATCTTGTTCCAAAGCATGGGAAGTCTCTGGGACAGGAATCTATCCCTCCAGCATGTCCTATTTATTGTCGAGGTGAGGTTTAGATCCCTAGAGCGTGTGGCTCGGGGGGATATGGTTTTCTTTAGGTGGAGCATGTCCATCAATTCTGGGTTGGACATGAGCTTGTATGTCAGGCAGAGATCACCTCTGAGCAGGCGGTATGCAACCGAGTACAGCTGGAGTTTCTGCAGTCGAGCTGCATAGGGCATCTGTTTGAGGCCAGTAATCCTCTTGGTGAGGTACCTCTGCAGTCTCTCCAGCTGTTGCAGGTGTCTTGCAAGGTACATCCCAAATGGGGCGTTGTACTCTATGATGGGTCTGATGAGTGACAAGTAGAGGGGCACAATGACCTCTTGATCTGGATGCAAACCCTTTTGTGATTAGTTGGGCCACACAGAAGGATTTTCTAACCACTTTGGGAATGTGATTATCAAAGGTGAGATTACTATCTACTTGGGTCCCCAGATCCCTTATTACGCCTTCCGTATTTAGGGGCTACCACCTATGAGGTAGTTTTTGGGTACTTTGTTTTTTTCAAAGGGGATGACTATGCACTTTTTGGCATTTAGCTTGAGGCCATGGTTTTGACACCAGGTATCTGTCTTAGTGAGACCCTTTTGGAGGATGTCTGTGTTAGCCGGAAAAGTCGATTATAGCCCCTAGTTTGCAGTCATTTGCAAACTTGGTCAGCCATAGTCCTCCTGTGTTTGCCTGTACCTGTAAGAGAAGTATATGCCTAAAAGGAGGGGTCCTAGGACTGAGCCCTGGGGAATGCCACTTGTAACTGGTTTAGAGTCAGACCTAGCTCCCGCAACTCTTACCATGTGGGTTCTGTCCGTGAGCCAGTTGGCAACCCATCTCGTGACATAGGGGTTTATGTACAGGCTGGTAAACTTGTCTATAATACCAGAATGAGGAATGGTGTTGAAGGCCTTTGCGAGGTCCAGTGTTTAGAGGTTCCCAATGTCTCTGTTAATAAGATCCAAGATGATGAACTCCATAGCCTTGCAGACCAAGCTAGTCAGGCTTATAGGGCGATAGTTCCCGGGGTCTGTTGTGGCTCCACCTTTGTGCAGCGGAATAACTGTTGCTGTGTGCAACTCTATGGGTACATAGCCTGTGGAGAGGCTGAGTTTGAACAATGTGTTTAGGTGAGGGGTTAGTTCATCTTTGAGCTCGTGTAGGATGCAGCCTGGGACACCATCAGGTCCCATTGATGCTGTGTTTTTGGCTTTGGAGAGGGTTGTTTTAACCTGCGTTTGTGATTTCAGGAGCACTACATCCTTCTGGTATGGTTATGGGCCTTTTGGGGGTGAGAGGGGGGTGACGTCTGCACTAAACCTGTCAGGATGTTGGCGATATCGGTCGGTTCAGTGTATTTTGTGTCATTCTGCACTAACTCCAAGCAGATCTGAGAATTGCCACTTAGATTCTTGACATAGCTAAAGAATGCCTTATTATTATCTTTGGAGTCCTTGGCAATTTTTCTTTCGAAGCTAGCCTTGGATGATTTTATGAGGGATCGTAGTTTCTTGCTGATACTGATCAGGGATATCTTCCCCTCTTGGGATTTTACTCTTTTCTTTACTAGTTTCCTCCTTCTGTTGTATAGCTTGTTTATGGCAGGGGTCCACCAGACTGGTTTCCTTTTCTTGGAGGAGTGCGTCTTGGTTTTGCTTGGGATAGCAAGATCCATGCATTCTTGTAGGTGCCTGTAGAGTGCATTAGTAAAGGATTTTGCAGCTTGGGCAGCGTTATCCTTTAGCATGGGGGCTTTGAAACTTTCCATCTCGGTCTTAAGTAACATGAAGTTTGCTATTGAAAAGCTTTTCACGGTGGTTTCCTTGACTGGGGGTGGGGGCGGAATGTGGATATCCAGAGTGATTAGTTTATGGTCAGATCTAACCAGCGAAAGGTTGACCTCCGGTGTGGAACACCAGTTGCCCATGGTGGTGATGACTAGGTCCAATATGTTGTCACCTCTGGTGGGGGTGTTGACCAATGATCCAGGGCATTTGAGTTTATAAATTCTAGGAAATGCTGGGCAAGGGAGTTAGCACTTGAGTAGTTCTCCCAGTTAATGTTTGGGTAATTGAAATCACCCAATATCAGGGTGTTTGGTAGGACCTTTATGTTTTCCAGTGTTTCCAGAAATGCAGAATGGGGGTCCTGGGACATGGTGGGTGATCTGTAGCAAGCTACAATTTGAATTGTAGTTTTGCCCGCTGTTAGTTGCACGTGGATGATCTCTGAAGAATCATGCTGTGCCACTAACCTGGAGGTGTGGGTATCCTTGATGAATATGGATACGCCCCTGTCTTTTGTATTTCGGTCCGGGTTTTCTGGCCGAAATGCATGGTATGAGTTGTAGCTTGGTAGTGCTGGGGTGCTCTCTGGAGCCTTAAACCAAGTTTTTGTTACTGCACATATATTGATTTTCTCCATACTGAGGAGTGCCTCGAGTGCGTGCAGTCTGAGGTTTAGACTTCTGGTACTGAGTAGAATTACCCTCAGTTTTTTGTTACTTGTGCTATTTATGATGGTGGGCTTGTCTTTTGAGCCTTGCCTAAAAAAGGCACTATGGGGGGGGGGGGGTGGCAAGAGCTTTGGCCAGTATTCAAAAGCCTAAGAGTGACAGGTGCAAGCCGTCTCTAGGGAAGCAGCGTGGCTTGTTGAGCATGTCATCCCAGGTGGACAGACACTGGATCCCCTTTGAATGACACCAGAAGCTTAGTCAATTGTTGAAACTGATCATTTTTCTTTATACCGTGGTATCATTCTTGGTGAGGGCAGGATGCTACTCAAGGTCAGGGTCATACCGGCTTGGCCTACGTGATCAGAGCTCTTCCATGTCTCTTTTCATGTAGTCCAGGGAGGGACGGCTTAGGTCATTCACACCAACACGGACAATGACAGAGTCGTACTTGTTCTGGAGTGATCTGCGAGCTTGTGTTATGTGGCGGATCCTGGCACCCGACAGGCAGCTTAACAGTAACCTTTTCCTTGTTCAGCCTAGTGAGTGGGATGTCATGTGCCTGACTATAGTGTCACCTATTACTAGTGTGTTGGATATGTTATTTTGCCTTAAGGGCTGTGATCGCGTGGCACACTGGTTTTGTGTAGTATGTGTTTCATGTTTTGTGTTGGGGGGGGGGGTGGAGGTTGCTTGGATGTCTCTGTTGCTTTTGCAGATTTTTATTTAGAGCCTCCAAGTATGTTTTGGTGTATTTATGTGCTTTTTTTTTTGCCGGTGCTGGCTTCATAGGTCTGTGTGAGACTGGTGGTGTGATGCAAGTAATTCCCTTTTCCTCTTGACTGTCTGATCCAGTCTTGGGTTGAGAGCTTAGCCTCCAGTTTGGGTGTATATTTGCATCTCTCGCATGTATTAGTGTTTGGTGGTAGGAGGAGAGAGTTGTCTGTATGCATGAGGCATTTGTAACATTGCCACAAAATCCACAGATTCACCAGCCGGACTGGAGAGTACACCTGAAACTGCCTTTGGACATGTCTGGATAGGTACAGTGAACTGTTTTACTGACTGGCTGGTAAGGTCGAATAGAGAGCCTTGTCCTTCTGTACAGTATGGGGGGTCTAGTGCTAGGGTTTATTAGTGCTTGCTATGAGTTTTGAGCAAGTGCCGGGCTGAGAAGTGAATGGTTTGAGTGCTTAAGTTGAAAGGTGGTCTAGTTCCAAGGGAAAAATTGAAGAGTAGACTTTGTGGAGCCGGGAATAGTTATACCCTAGCTAACTGGCGCTGCCCGGTGAGCAAAACCGCACTAATGTTTTTTTTTTTTTTTTTTTTTTTAGCACAGAAATGAAAAACAGAGAAATTAGCCCAAAATGGCCAATAAACTACTAATTTCTGGGATGAAATCACTCCTCCAGGGACAGATAGGCTGCTCAAAGCTCCCCTCTCTCACAGGTGAACAGAGAAACTTCCTTCTATCCAAGTAAGGTATGGGCAAACACAAAAACTTGTAACACAGCCCTGAATTCTGCACTAACCTGAAAACTGGACTATACTAGCTTAGAAAGGCAAGAAACAAGTATATTATTTATTTATTTATTTTTTTCTTTCAGAAAATAAAGCAGATACAATTTTTTTGCTGGTTAGGGGAAAAAGGTAGGAAAATGGTGGGAAAGTGAATGGATTAGTTGAGCCACACTGGGCAACACTTTAGGCATAAAGGATGGGTTACTCCTGAGGGAGACCCTGTCAGCATGGAAAATGATGAAGGGCTCTACAGCCATGAGTGCTTGTAGCGCTGAAAGTCTTCTAGCTGAAATGATGGCCAGATGCAAGGCTGTTTTCCAAGAGAGGAATTTTAACTCTACTGAAGCTGCAGGTTCAAAGGGGGGGGGGGGGTGAGCTTTTCCAACACAAAGTTAGTCTCAAGCTGAGGTAGGCGCTCTTCTGGGTTGCCTTAAGTTGTTAGCCCCTCTTAGAATCTGTTTGATGAGAGGGTGTGAGAAGAGAGGTGTTGCTGTGCTGTAATGAGCAGAGATGGCAGAGGCATGAATTTTAATTGAAGAGAAGGCTAGACCCCTGTCTAGTAGGTCTGCTAGGTAATTCAGGAAAAGAGGTAGGGAGGGCTGTGCTGTTTCGGCTTCCTTAGCCTGACTCCAGGTGCAAAACCTTTTCCACTCGTCAGCATAGTATTTCTTAGTGCTGGGGCATCTGGCCTCATGTATAACATCTAGGACTTGTTGCTTAGGGCTGGCAGCATGAGGAGAGGTCAGGGAATAAGCCAGGCTTCCAGGTTGAGGGTTTCCAATTGGGGATCCATTAATTCTCCATTCTTCTGGGTCAGGAGTGTTGGGATCTGAGATAGGTGCCATGGTGGCAGGGGTGACAGGCTACGCAGCAGTGGGTACCAGTGCTGGCGTGGCCAGACTGGGGCAATCATGACTGCCCTCAGTTTTTCCTCCCTTATTTTAAGCAGTATACTTGAAATGAGTGGTAGAGGGGGGAAATGCATAGACAAGAGGTTTACCCACTGGAAGGATAGAGCATCCACTTTCCAGGCCTTGCTGTGAGGTTCCCTGGTGCAGAATTTGCTAAGCTGATGATTGGAGTGGGAGGCAAAAAGATCCACCTTCGGGGTGCCCCATTTCTGGGTTACAAGGGTGAAGGTTCTGTGGTCTAGCTGCCACTTGTGTGGGTCTAGCAGGTTTCTGCTTAAGTTGTCTGCCAGAGAATTTAGGGAGCCTGGCAGGAATTGTGGGTAGCAGGTGTAGTTGCATGGTTGAGGCCGTGTGCCAAAGGGTCATGGCGACCCTGAAGAGAGAATAAGAGCAAGTCCCTCCCTGCTTGCTGATATATCACATTACTGTGGTGTTCTGTTTTGATCAGTAGAGGCCCCGGGGAGAGTAGGGGGTCTGAAAGCTGTCAGGGCGTGCTGAACAGCATAGCATCTATTTTTGGTTGATGTGCAGATGTATTTGATTTGGGCTTCAATGGCCCTGAATGCACCTGCCGTTCAGGTGTACACCCCAGGCATAGTCTGATGCATCTGTGGTAAGGGTCTGGGTGGTGTGGGGTTGTGAGAAGGGAAGTCCCTTGCTGTGGTTGCATGCTGCTGCCCACCAAAGAAAATCTTTCCTTAGACAAGGTATCACTGGTATGATAGTTTCCAGGTCTTGAGAGTGTTGACACCAAAGGCTTTTTAGATACCACTGTAGTTCCATCATATGCAGTCTGGCATATGGAATGAGTAGAATTCAGGAGGCCATGAACCTTAGAGCTTGCAGGATTTTCCTTGCAGATAACTGCGTTCTGGTGGCTAGTTGAGAGAAGTAGCCTGTCAGGTACGCTTGTTTTTCTGGAGTAAGGAATGCCATCTGGGATGCTGTGTCCAGGCTTGCTCCCAGGAACAGAATTTTTGTGTGGGGACTAGTTTTGATTTCTTTTCATTGATAGTATACCCCAGGGAGGTCAGCAGGTCCTTTACAAAGTCAGGTGCTGCAACAGCTTTCCTGTCTGCCTGAATCAGGCAATCGTCTAAGTAAGGGTAAATATGAATATTTCTTTGTCTGCAAAAAGCAATGGCTGGAGCCAGGCATTTTGTGAAAACTCTGGGAGCAGTAGATAAGCCAAACGGAAGCGCAGAGAACTGAAAGTGCATAGATCCTACCATGAAATGTAGATATTTCTTGCAAGATTCTCTAACTGGGATGTGTAGGCAGGCCTCTTATGTCTAGGGTGGCTAACCAAGCATCCTTGGAAAGAATAGGAAGAAGCTGCTGGAATAAAAACCTTGGCCTATCTGGTCTGCAGGAACATGTTGTATTGCCCTCATGGAGAGCAGGAAAAGGACTTACTTTTTGACCTCTGCCCATTGGTTTGGAGGAAGATTTGGGAACCCTTTTGGGGTTGGCAGAGTGTGGAAATAAAATTTGTATCCCTGGAACACTATGTTGAGGACCCATCAGTCGTTGGTAATAGAAGCCCAGTTGTTTGCATGGAAGGAGAGTTTTCCTCCTAGGGGCACAAGCAGGTGGGCAGAGGTAAGGGGTGGAGGTGTAAAGTCATTGTGAGTTCTTACCATAAAGGGGTGGCTTAGCACTTGAAGAGGGGGAACTCTATTGCTTAGATCTCTGCATTCCCTGGGACTGCTGTCTGGGGGGTCTGCTTCCCCTGGGTCTGGTTTGAGCTGGCCTGGACGGGGACAGTAAGGACCAGGCTTGAAGGTGCAATGCCCACTGAACCTCGGAGGCTGGATCTGTAAAAAGTCTAATTGTCTGCATAGACTTAGCTTTTTCTTCCATCTTTTTAAGACCTCTTCTGCCTTGGTGCCAAACAAATTGTCTTTGTTCAACGGTGCATCCAATAATTTTGATTTAACATGGTCTGGCAAGGTCTGTTCCTTAAGCCAAGCATGTCTTCTGAGGACAGAACCAGTGACTGCTGCCCTGCAAGATGCTTCTAGGGCGTCAAAGCCACATTGCAAGGTGTGCTTAGTAACTTGGCTTGCAGAATTCATAAGCTCTTGTAATTCTTTATTTTCTGCACAAGCAGGAAAGGAAAATATTTTTTGTTTGAAGAGTTCCATGGTATGCTGCTGCTATTTCAGCATGTGGAACTGGCAATTTAGTGCTCTAATAGCAAGAGTAGCAGAGGTGTATACTTTTTTACCCCATCTGTCTAAAGCTCGGGAATCCGTGTCTGAGGGGGTGGGATTCTTAGCTGAGGTTGCTTTAATTCCTGTATGTCCTTGAGAGATGACCTCTGGGTCAGCAGTAGGATTTTTGAAAAGGAATTTGAGAGAGTCAGGGACACTGTAGTACCTGTCAGGTTTCCTGGGAGCAGGAGGAAGCGTGTCAGGAGTCAAACTGGATTCCATAAAAACATCATCATCCAGGACAGGAGGAATGGTCAAAGGTCTGTGCTGTGGTAAATCTAAGAATTCCCGGAGTCTCTTTTTTGACTGAGGATAGTCCTGACACTCCAATTGGAAATGCTCCCTTAAAGTATTAAGGGTTTCACCAAATGAAAAATCCTCAGGTGGAGAGGCAGAAGGAATGGATTCCTCTGCATCAGAATCCTCATAAGCAGAGATGGGTTGCATGTCTTCATATTCAGAAGCATCAGAGTCATCGGACTCCTGTTCAGATAAAACGACTGGGGACAAGTCTCTCTTTCTTTTGGAAGGGGTAAGCCTGGCTTCCCCTAATAAGCATAATAAGGTCTTCCACCATTTTAAGCATTTTTGATTGACGCAAGGAAGCAGGTGCCTGAGTTTGGGTCATCGTTTTTTTGGGTGTAGTTCGTACCCTGGGCCTTAGAAACTCGGTAGTTTTAGAAAAAGTACAGTTGTGGACACTTACCATAAATGTAGATGTTCGAGTGTATTCATTGTTGCAGTCATTACATTTGGGTAATCCTGCTGGCAGGTTGCCCTCAGTCGGCCTGAATTCCAAAGTCTTGGGTCCTGCGTCGGCTGCAGTCGCCCCTTCCCTGACGTCAGGTCGTCAGGGGTATAAAAGAAGCAGCCAACACCATTTTCTTCAGTTTTTCTTGCCCCAGATGTCAGGTGCCCCCTAAAAGGGTAGCCAAAACGTATGTCTATATATAAAAATACATGCACCAATAAAAACTTTACCTTCATCTACAAGCAAATACACCACATAGGTTGTATGAATCAGAGAAGGAAAGATAAGTTCCATCAGAAAAAAGGGGTTTGGCAGGTGGGTAACCTGGACTGCAACAGTGAATACACTCTAACATCTACATTTATGGTAAGTGCACATAACTGTACTATGTTCTTCGTGTTTCACTGCTGCAGTCATTACATTTGGGTAGAGCCCCAAAGCTGTGGTTGAGAGGCTGGAGCTAAATAGCATTAGGAGCGGCTATGAGGACATGAAGAACTGCAGTGGCAAAGCCTGCTTTGCAATGGTGTGCACTGAACTCCAAGTAGCAGCCTCTAAAATGTCTTTGGTTGGTACTCCCCTGAGAAAGGCTGCTGAAGTGGCTGCAGCTCTGGTAGAATGTGGCCTAATGCCCTTAGGCGCTGGCTTGTCATGGCGTAGATAGCAAAAATGAATGCAGTGGTCTATCCACTTTGAAATAGTCTGCTTTGAGATAGCCTTTCCTTGTGATCCCGCAGCATATGCCACTAGTAATTGCTCTGTCTTCCTGAAAATTTTGGTTCTGTCCAAGTAGAATCTAAGCTGTGTACGTCCAAAGAATGCAGAATTCTCTCCTCCTTGTTCTGTGGATTTGGATAAAAAGTTTGCAGATGAATAGTTTGGTTAAGAGCCACACTGGACACCACCTTAGGCATAAATGGTGGGTTTGTCCTAAGAGAGACCCTCTCTGGATAAAAAAAGATAAAAGGTTCCACAGTCATTAGTGCCTGTAACTCTGAAACTCGTCTTGCAGAAGTTATTGCTAGGAGCAGAGCTGTTTTCCAAGATAAAAAACTTAATATCAGCAGTAGCAGCTGGCTCAAAAGGAGGCAGGGTGAGTTTTTCCAAAACATAGTTGAGGTCCCATGCAGGTATGCGTGATCTCCTTGGAGGCCTTAAATTTTTAGCTCCTCTGAGGTACTGCTTTAATAAAGGATGAGAAAAGACTGGTGGCTCTGTATTGTAATGAGCCGAAATGGCAGAGGCATGAATTTTAATTGATGAAAAAGATAGGCCTTTGTCCAGCATCTCAGTTAAGTATTGCAAAATCTGAGGAATATTTGGTACAGCTGTATCAGTTCCTTGTGCCTGGTTCCAAGCACAGAATCGCTTCCATTTCCCAGCATAAGATTTTCTAGTACTAGGTCTTCTGGCTTCCAAAATGACATCCATCACAGCTTTACTGAGAGGTGCGTTTTGTATGACTACATTATCCGCCATGCTGCCAGGTTTAAAGTCCTGAGTTGGCTGTGCAGGATCTGATTGTTTTGCTGGGACAGTAGCTGAGGTATTAGAGGTAAGGTCCAAACTGGACATTGAGACAAGTTCCTTAGGATTGGATACCAGTACTGGCGGGGCCAGTCTGGGGCAATCAGTATCATCTTTGGCTTCTCCTGTATGACCTTTAGGAGTACCTTGGGGAGGAGAGGTAGTGGAGGAAAGGCATATACTGATAGGTTTTTCCAGCTGAAAGACAGGGCGTCCACTTTCCATGCTAGTCTGTGATAAGTCTCTGTGCAGAATGTTTTAGTTGGTAGTTGTGAGGGGAGGCAAATAGATCTATGTCTGGGCATCCCCATTTCCTTGTTATCATGCTGAAGACTTGTGGATCCAGCTGCCACTCGTGGGGATCCATGAGGTTTCTACTTAGTTCATCTGCCAGTGTATTTTCCTTTCCTGGCAGGAATTGTGCCTGCAGATGTACTTGGTAAATCAATGCTGTATCCCACAAAGTCATGGCTAGTCTGCAAAGGGGGGTAAGAATGTGTGCCCCCTGCTTGTTTATATACCACATGACCGTAGTGTTGTCTGTCTTTATCAGTAGTTGTCCCGGATGAAGTAGGTCCTTGAAAGCTGTCAGGGCATTTTGAACAGCTAGCATCTCTTTTTGATTAATATGTAGATGCATTTGGTTTGAAGACCATGTGCCCTGAAGGCATCTTCCTGCCATGTGGGCCCCCCAGGCATAATCTGATGCATCCGTTGTTAGGTTCTGCCTGGCTGGGGGTAATGAGAATGGCTGTCCCTTGTTTTGGTGACAAGCCTTTGCCCACCATTGAAACTCCTGTTGCAGGAAGGGAATGAGAGTAATCACGGTTTCCAGGCTGTGGCAATGTTGCTTCCAGACACTTTTTAGGTACCATTGAAGTTTCCCCATATGCAGTTTTGCATATGGAATTATTAGGATGCAGGATGCCAAGAAGCCCAAAGCCTACAGAATTTTTCTTGCAGACAACTGGGCTTTTGTTGCCAATCCTTTGAAATAGTCAATTGCCTTTGTTTGTCTGGCGTGAGATAAGCCATCTGGGCAGTTGTATTTAAGCTTGCACCCAGGGATATTATCTCTTGAGAGGGTACTAGTTTTGATTTCTTTTCATTGACTGTGTACCCTACAGGCATGTTAAAAGTCTTTTCACAAATGCCAGATGCTGTAGTAGAATGTCCTTGTTCTCTGCTTGAATGAGGCAGTTATCCAAGTAAGGATATATTTGTATTCCTCTTTGTCTGCAGAAAGCAATTACTGGTGCCAGGCACTTTGTAAAGACCCTGGGCGCAGTAGATAAGCCAAAGGGCAGTGCAGAGAATTGGTAATGCATTGAGCCAGCCTTGAATCTGAGGTATCTTCTGCATGACTGCCTGATTGGGACATGCAGGTATGCCTCTTTTAGGTCTAAAGTCACAAGCCAAGCCTTCTTGCCCAGTATGGGCAGAAGCTGTTGCAAGGTCAACATCTTGAATTTTGGTATATCCAGGAAAGTGTTTAGAATACATAGGTCCAGTATTGGTCTCCATGTTTTGTCCTTTCTGGGTACCAAGAACAATCAAGTAAAATCCTTGTCCCTGCTCTTGCTGTGGCACTTGTTGAATAGTCCCCATGTCCATGAGGGATGAGACTTGTTTTTGAGCCTCTGCCCATTGATTTTTTGGCAGATCTAGCCAACCATTTGCCTTTGGCAGGGTATGGAAGTGAAACTTGTAGCCTTGTGACACTATGTTTAGAACCCATTTGTCCTGGGTTATAATGTGCCAATTTTGAGAGAAAAGTGTTATTTTTTCCCCCTAAAGGTGCAGCCAGGAGGAAGTCATTGGGACTGTTTCCTATATGATTGTTATTTGTCTTCTCCACTTTTGGAGGTAGAAGCACCCCAAAGCTTAGACCTGTACGAACCCTGCGCCTGGGATCTGCCTCTAGGGCGTCTGGATCTGCCCCTTTGAGGTCTGCCTGACACTGGAAAGGACTAATTCTTTGTAGGACAGTTTCTGTTAAACCTAGGTGGCTGTACTTGTAAAAAAATCTTTGACAGTTTGCATAGTTTTAGCTCTGTCCTCCATTTTCTTTAATACCTCTTCTGCCTTAACTCCAAACAAGGTATCATGCTGTAACGGTGCATCTAATAATATAACTTTGACATGATCAGGCAGATTTTGTTCCTTTAACCAAGCATGCCTCCTAATTACAGAACCCCTAACTGCGGCCTTGCAGGAGGCCTCCAGAGAATCAAAACCACATTGCAAAGTATGCTTTCCAACTTGTTCAGCTGCATGCAATAAATCCTGCATTTCTTTGTTTTCTGCACATTCCGAATTTACCAACATTTTCTGTTTAAGCAATGTCATGACATATTGCCGATATTTGAGCATATGAAACTGGCAGTTTAAGGCCCTTATAGCCAAGGTAGCAGATGTGTAAACCTTCTTTCCCCATCTATCCAGTGCCCTAGAATCTCTGTCAGAGGGGGTAGGGTTTTTTGCAGTGGAGGCCTTAACCTCTTTGGGACCCTGTGAAATAGTTACTGAGTCTGCAGTAGGGTTTTTGAAAAGGAATTTATGAGAATCAGGAACCCTGTAATATCTGTCATGCTTAACAGGAGCTGGAAGTAAGGAGTCGGGAGTCAGACTAGACTCTGAAAACACATCAACAATGTCTAACACAGGTGGAATAGCTAGAGGCCTGTGTTGAGGCAGTAAAAGGAAGTCCCTGAGCCTCTTTTTAGATTCTTAAAAATCTTGGCTCTCCCAGTGGAAATGCTCCCTCATGGTATGTAAGGTTTCCCCAAAAGAATAGTCCTCAGGAGGAGAAGCTGAAGGAATAGATTCTTCAGCATCAGAATCCTCATAGGGGGGAAGTGAATATTCCTGATCAGAAGAGGAATCAGAAGAAATAGAAACCTGATCTGAAAATTCATAGTCTGTCTCTTGCCAAGGCCTCTTATCAGGAAGGGGGTGGGAACCCCTGATCAAGGTAATCAAGTCTTCGGCCATTTTGAGCATCTGTTTTTTGGGCATGGAGGCCTGTCCATGTGGCTGTTGAGTTTGTTTCTTTGTCTTTAAAGGTGCTTTAGTCTTTGCCTTTGAAGCTGAAGTCGGTTTAATGTATAATTGTTTAGGTCTAAATACACCCTCAGAAGCCGGTGCCTGCTCAGCGGCTCCGGACTCATCTGAGGGAATAATGTCCGAGGCTCCAATACCTTGAGTTTCCAGTGGCCTAGCCGACTCCACATGGGAGTCGGTAGCGGGCGTCAGGGGCTGCGAAAGCGCCTCACTGAGAACCGGCGACTGGCTTAGAAGCTTAGTCGGTTTTGGGCCTCGGTTGTCTGTCTTTTTCTTTGCGTTTTTTGTGAAGTCCGGTAGTCGGATGGCTATCCGACGACATTTTATAATTAAATCTGCGTCCAAAATAGCTTAATGCAAAATCATACCGACGCTTAATAGTGCGTTGGTTAAATCTAGCACAAAACCGACAACTAGAGACGTTGTGGTCAGGGCCTAGACAAGGAATTCAGTAAGAATGAAAGTCCTTATGAGGTATTTGCTTTCCACAAGAAATACAATTATTAACTTTTTCTAACATCGGTCTGGAGCAAGAAAAAAGTTTCCCCAACGGGGTACTTAGCTTTAATGAAGACTTCGGATCTGAAACTCGAACATGAAAATCTCAGGAGTCAGCTGACCGGCACTTGCGAACTGCTTCTGCTTCGGGCACCACGCGGCAAGACAGACTGAAGAAAATGGCTCGGCTGTTTCTTTTATACCCCTGACAACCTGACGTCAGGGAAGGGACGATGGCAGCCGAGGCAGGACCCAAGACTTTGGAATTCAGGCCGACTGAGGGCAACCTGCCAGCAGGATTACCCAAATGTAATGACTGTAACAGTGAAACACGAAGAACATCTGAAGACGCGAAAGAAGTCATCGGTTTGTGTCGAGTACTTCCTCAAAAGCCGGTGCCTGCTCAGCAGCTCCAGACCCATCCAAAGTAGAGACATCCGCAGGATCCTTAGTCGAAGAAGGGTCTCGGTAGCGGCCTGCAAATCCATAGAAGTGGGCATCAGAGGCTGCGAAAGCACCTCACTGAGGACCGGAGAACTGACAGCTAGCTTAACAGAAGCGTCATTGGCAGTTCTGGACCTGTGCGGTCTCTGTCTTTATCCTTACGTTTTTTCGGAAGATCGGTAGTCGGACGGCTTACCAAAGCCATATCAGAATTCGATGACAGAGCAAAAATATCTAGCTACAATAAGGGCCCAATGATGTATAGTTCTGGTGTTGAACAAAGCACAAAAGCGACAGCGGGGGAAGTAGTGGTCTGGACCAAAACAGGTGACGCAGTAAGAATGGAAGTCTTGGTGTGGTATTTGCTTTCCACAGACGAAACAATTGTTAACTTTTTCTGACATCGGTTAGAGCAAGAAAAAAGGATCCCCAACTGGGTACTTAGCTTTAGAAGACGTCAACTTCAATTCAGAAACGAAAACACAGGTAGCAACCGACCGGCACTCGTGCGAACTGCTTCTGCTTCGGGCTCCTCGGCAAGAAAGACTGATGTAATGGCATCGGCAGCCTGTTTTTATACCACTGATGACCTGACGTCAGTCCTGGAGCAACAGCAACCAACACAGAAATACTAAGCCTCTGGTATTCGGGCCGACTGAGGGCTACCCCCTGGCAGGACAACCTAAATGTGATGACTGCAACAGTGAAACACGAAGATCATCACCACTTTGGCAGTTCTGGACCTGTGCGGTCTCTGTCTTTATCCTTACGTTTTTTCGGAAGATCGGTAGTCGGATGGCTTACCAAAGCCATATCAGAATTCGATGACAGAGCAAAAATATCTAGCTACAATAAGGGCCCAATGATGTATAGTTCTGGTGTTGAACAAAGCACAAAAGCGACAGCGGGGGAAGTAGTGGTCTGGACCAAAACAGGTGACGCAGTAAGAATGGAAGTCTTGGTGTGGTATTTGCTTTCCACAGACGAAACAATTGTTAACTTTTTCTGACATCGGTTAGAGCAAGAAAAAAGGATCCCCAACTGGGTACTTAGCTTTAGAAGACGTCAACTTCAATTCAGAAACGAAAACACAGGTAGCAACCGACCGGCACTCGTGCGAACTGCTTCTGCTTCGGGCTCCTCGGCAAGAAAGACTGATGTAATGGCATCGGCAGCCTGTTTTTATACCACTGATGACCTGACGTCAGTCCTAGAGCAACAGCAACCAACACAGAAATACTAAGCCTCTGGTATTCGGGCCGACTGAGGGCTACCCCTGGCAGGACAACCTAAATGTGATGACTGCAACAGTGAAACACGAAGATCATCACCACTTTCATGACCTATAACCTGACAGTATGAACTCGTTAGAGGAAGTGACAGTATGAACTCTTGTTAGAGTAAGTGAAGTTATCTGCCTGATCATGTCTAGATAAGCACCTATGAACTCCAGGATATGAGTGGGTGTCAGCTGTGACTTGGTGTAACTGACCTTGATGCTCAGCTGATGACAATAAATGGAACAAGTAATCCCTTGCTTGAATAGAAGCCTGGATGAGGTGGTCAGTAGCCAGTCATCTAGGTATGGAAACACAGAATCCCAGCAGTTTCAGGCGAGCTGCTACCACAGCCATGCATTTAGTGAACACCTTGGTGGCTGTGGTGAGGCCAAAGGGCAGTGCTCTAAACTGGTTATGGCTGTCTCCCACCCAGAAATGCAGATATCTTCTGGAGTGCCTGTTCATTTTGAAATGACAGTACGCATCTTGAAGATTAATCGAGCACAACCAATCATCCTTTCACAGTAGAGGTAAAATGGATTATATTGTGACCATCCAAGACTTTTGAGTATTTTACAAACTGGTTTCGTTGGCTGAGATCCAGAATTGGTTACAATTCCCTTGTCTTCTTTGGCACTAAAAAGAACCTTGAGTAAGTTCTACATCGTTGCTGGTCTGGGGGCACTTTCTGGATGACCCCCTTTCTAAAAGCTTCACCATTTCCAATGCTGCTGCTTCCCCCTGATTGAGTGAGACACTAGGGATGTTATTTGTTCTTTCTGGAGGAATTTGGAAAAATGGTAGGAAATAACCTCTAGATATAATTTTCTGCATCCAAATGTCTTGTGTGATGGATGCCTAGGCTTCTGGGTGCAGAGATAAACACCCCCAACCCCAACTACCTCCAGAGAACAGCAGTCAGGTAACCCTTCAGGAGCACTGGTAGGGCTTTGCAGAGAAAGCATCTCTGAAGCCCTGGATCTGCAGGCTACCCCTGTTGTGAGGACGTCTTCCATTTAAAGTTCTCCATTCTGCCCTGGGAAGAACTATTTCCTCATGACTCCTGGAAAGGCCCTTGGGACTTGCGAAACTACACCTGCTAACCACCTCATTAATTCCTGGAGAAGGATCTCTGAGGAGTATAAAAATGCACCCCAACGGCAGACAAGGTCTTTCCATCTTGCTCTCTTCTGGAGAGTGTTTCCTTAACTTTGGGGCCAAACAAACATGATCCATCAAAAGGAGCACTGATGAACGAAAACTTGAAGGGCTCCACAAAATCATAAAGGCACATCCAGGTGTACTTCTTGACGTCAATGCCTAAACCCATACTCCTAGACGTACCCTCGGCTTCATGAGAGATCAGCCTCATGGATATGATGGAAACAGACAGAAAGGTGGCCAGTTGTGCAGAAATTTTTTTCTGGTCCACCGCAGAAATGGACACTGAAAGAGTTCTGAAAAGTTCCATGGTCAAATCCCTTTGTAATCTGATTAAGTGTGCCAAATAATTTAGTGACCAAACAGCATAGGTCACCTAGGCATAAATGCACTTGCCAAATCTGTCCAAGGCCCTGGGGTCTCAGAATACCATAGAGATAAGCTCTGTTCTGCAAGCTTCCTCTTAGTAGCTACTGCCACCACAATGGCATCTATAGGGACACCCTTGCTCCAGTGGACCCTGTCTTTGGGTAGAGCTAAAAACGTATCTGGGCTCTTAGGTATGGGTTGCATTGTACTGGGCTTCTGCCATGCTCAGCGTGAGATAAGGTCGATCATATCAGCCATATGGGTCACCCAAGACTTAGCTGAGCCAGCCCCAAAAGACTTCAGAAACACCAACTCCTTTTGGGAAGGGGTATCGGAAGACCACCCATTTCTCTGTTTAAGAAGTTCCAGGATCTCTCCAAAAGAGACATCATCATGTGGAGATCTGGGAGATCCAATCTCTTCACTGAAGTCCGTGTCTTCAGTGAAAGACTCCTGAGGGGAATCTAGTGTCTCCTTCTGCACATCCTATTCCTAAGGACCTCATAATTGGGATGGTCTGGTGAAGTATCAGACGTGTGTGGGGAGTCCTGTATGATCACTGTCTGAAGGCTAGTATAGGGTGGCTGTCCTGGTGGAATAGGCATCAGAAGCTCAGAGCTTAAATTTGGAGGAGCTGGAAGAAGGAACTGGATCTGAAGAGGGTAAGCATGTCCTCTCTTCTTTTGGAGCAGAATCATGCTTCCCTTTACCAGATTTATTGGATGGGGTTTGAGTCCCGTCGGAGAAAAACAGAAGAACGACATAACACCAAACTTATTCCTCCTGTCACTCAATGTACAGGAGTTGAACCCCAAACAAATACAGAAGCCAACATCCAGATGGGCAGAGCCCAAACAATAAACACTCTCTTTGTGGGCATTAGAATTAGGGATCTTATGCCCACAGGAATGCATTTCTTAAAGCCCTTATATGTGTGTAATCCATACTCAAACAACAAAACAGATGAAAGAGTTTATGTGTGTGTATGTGTGTGTGTGTGTGTGTGTGTCTATGTAGACAACAGAGAAACAAACACCAATGGTATTTCAAAAGCACCCTAAAGCTGGGTAGACAGAAAGGGAAAGAACACCAACAATGGTAACTTGAAGAATACCCTGACAAGGATAGCAAGGCCTAACCAGAAAGGAGATTAAGTTATTAGAAAATATTAGAAATGGGTATGAATGCTAAGCAGATTCCAAAAAAAAGGGGAAAAGGAAGGAAGAGGAAAGAGATACTGCAAATATAAAACTTACACAAGGATAATAGCAACTACTTGTTAACTTCCCAGCTTATCAGCAGAAAATCCATGTCTGAACAAAGTGGTGGCAAATGAGATCAGAGGTATGCCAGGATGGTCGGGCACTAAGGTTAAAGGGAGGAGCTTGAGAGCTGGATCCATGAGTGTAGTAAAAGTGGCAGAGTCGGACCAAAGACCCATCAGTTGAGGAATGAATGAAAATATCAGATGCTTTCTTAGCAGCACATCCTTCTTAGTATGTACTTGACATCCAAGTAAAATCACTGCCATAACTCAAATTTGCTCTCATGCTGTTAAATTATCCTGCAATTTATTATCCCTTCCACTTTTCACCTGCCCCCCATTATCCTCCTCACTGACACTCAGTATACACGGGTGGATTCTGGGCAATCCAGTGGCATTCCAAAGCCAAAATAGACTTTTTTTTTTTAATTACCATAGAGCCATGTGGGGAAGTATCACATGTAAATATGCACAGGCCACATCATGGAAGGTGTCTGCCATGTTCCCCTGTACAGCAGCAGGCTGCTCTTGTAGTTATACTGTACTGACTTCTTAAGTCCCATAGTATCCTCACACCCCCAACCCAAAGTACGAGTGCTTACCACAGTCCACAGCTGAACATTTCCTTTCTGTTTTGCTAGTTAAACAAGGGTCACAGACAACATACAGAGGAATGCAACTCCAGTACAAGCACTGAAGGACAAAACATAATACACACCATTACCCCATTTCTCTTTCTTATCTAGTTGCTGCAGATATAAATTAATTTTGGTACAAAATAATGCACAGCTCCAAAAGGAAGGAGCACACAGTTACCCCTACTGAATAAAAAAAAAAATATTTCTACTCACCAAATGAAACTATTCTTTCTGTTCCCTTGAACATTCCATCCCTGGCTCTGTATTTCTGGCAGTTACAACAACAGCACTAAACCAGCAGTCCAGAAGAAAGATGACTATATATCAACAGGAGTAAAGTACTTGATACAGTCTCCCTCTTGGCCACAACAGCAGTTCTATACAATGTTTATGTTATCAATGCAGGTACCAACTTGCTTCTGCACACTACACCTTCACTTTTTTGTTAATGAATTATAAACAGATTTTTTTTTTCCAAGAAACTACAACACACGGTTACTTCACACATTAGGATGGGTACTAAGTCACTATACCTCACTGTTTTTCATATTTATGGTAGTGTTATGCCGTTACTACATTCACTCTCTGAGGTACAGGCATTTATGCACACAACTATCCTTTAAAAAAAAGTCAGTCTAGACAGGTGGTCCAGTCCAAGGCACAGACAAAACAGTATTAGGTATACTCAAGTAGCTGTGCAAATAGTTGGAAAAACTACCAGATTTTAGATGGTCTATTACAGTTTCTTCTTCAGATTTCTTGGACAGCACCCAGTGTTTCCAAGCATTTACACCATACATATAGTTGAAAGGGAACCTATTCTCTGGAGTGTCAGGATTATCGTTTTGGGACTGATGACCAGAAACTGCTGCTTTCTTTGCTCCCTACAAAAGAAAAAAAGAAAACATAAGAAAATGCATTAGTTTGTTAAAGACCATGCCACTTGGTGCTTGCACCACAGATGTACAATATGCTTAGCCACACTGATTCAAACACAGACTCTACACACGACTTAAAACAGCAACTTCTACTGTTATTTCACACACACACACACACACACACACACACACACACACACACACACACACACACACGATTGAAATAATCAGAAATCAATCATTAAGTACAAATTTTAAAAGTTGCTTTCTAATAATCAGAAAATAAAAACAAGGTGATAAGTTCAAAAAAGTTCTTTATGACAAGCTGGCTTCAACATGTTAAAATGTCAGTCTGCACTTTAAATGCACTTAAACTGAACGTTCTCACAAGAACTGCCACTATATGTTCCATCTTCAGACAGCTATGTGATCTGCAATAACTTTGAAGGAAATGCAACATGATTGCTTCAGATAATGGCTGACACAAGACATTTCAGTGCCTTAAGACAAAAAAGTACAAATATAATACACTCAAATACATGTAAAAGAGTATAACTGAAATTAATCAGCTTCTCCTGAAAGACTTCTGTTACATAAAGTTCATACAAACTTATTTAAAATGATCTTCATAGCTCGAAAATGGATAAATAACAGCCGAATAAGATGAGAACATTTTAAAAACTTCAGTCCACAGGAAATTTAGTGAAGGCACACAATTTTTGTATGGTGAAAGCTGCCATCCACCCAATACAATACAAGCTATTCCCTTTGTTGAATTTTTTTGCTTGTATAAGTTATGTAATACTGAAAGAGTATCTCAAACAAGAACTAGATAAAACTATAGACATGCTTAAAAATAGGGGCTATGATGTGAAGACAATACATGATACTTGGCAGAAATTCATACACAGAGTTAATGGACACCAGAAAAGTAACCAGGATGGACAATACACTGGGGCTGTGCATAAGAAAGAGAAATGAAAATATATTTTTTGTTACAACATATAGTTGCCTTAGTCCCAAAATAATAGATCAAGTTAGATATTTCTGGAAATATATGACATCTTTAAGGGATGCTTCAGAGTGCTTGAACAAAGAACTAGCAATTTCTTACAGAAAAGGAAAATATAAACAGAATTTCTGGTAAGAGGCAAATTCAGTATTCCATCTCCCAATATACCATATAGTTAGACAATATGTGGCACATTTGCTTGTGGCAAGCGCAAGGCTTGCATGTATGTAATAAAAACCTTTTCTAGAATAAATGTTTCTTTTAGAACTTGTGGCCATTTTACTTGCAATACTAAAGGCATTGTATATGCCTTGAGATGTCCTTGCAACAAATTTTATATTGGAGAAACAAAAAAGTGTTTTAAAACTAGAATTTTAGAGCATGTGAATGATATTGCTAATAAAAAAGCAGAGAGCTCTATAAAGTACAGTTTTGTACCTACCATAAATGTAGATGTCCGATAGATATGCAACTGCAGTCATAACATATGGGTTGTCCTGCCTCAGGCAGCCCTCGGTCGGCCGGATTCCAAAGTCTGGGTCCGGCGTCGGCCGGTGTCGCCTCCTCTCCGACATCAGAGCGGCTGGAGTAAAAAGGCATCGGCCGACGCCATCTTCTTCAGTGTTTCTTGCCCCAGATGCCAGGTGCCCTCCTAGGAAGGCTAAATTTGGTGAATGGATAAACAATTCCAGACACGCACAACAGTAATAAACAGATACACCATAGGAGGTACCCCCAGCTAATAGGAAGGGGTAGTGGACCCATAAAGAAGGTTGCAGAGGGGTAGGAGGGTGGGAAAATCCGACTGCAGTTGCATATCTATCGGACATCTACATTTATGGTAGGTACAAAAAGTACAGTTTTGTACCTACCATAAATGTAGATGTCCGAACAGGATAGCATCTGCAGTCATAACAAATGGGTTGTCCTGTCGTCAGGCAGCCTTTCGGTCGGCCGGATTCCAAAGTCTGGGTCCGGCTTCGGCTGATGTCGCACTTCACCCGACGTCATCTCTGCTGGTCTTCGGGTATAAAGGCATCAGCCGACGCCATTTTCCTCAGTGTTTCTTGCCCCAGATGCCAGTTGCCCTCTAGGAAAGCTAAATTTTGGATAAATGCCAATGCTTCCAAAATAGTAGAAGGCAAACACAAAAAATAAGCATGTATGTACATATATACAAAGAAATACACCATAAGAGACTCCCCCCCCAGCTAGCTATTAGGAGGGTAAATACCCTAGGAGTACCACAGAGGGGAAGGAGGGTGGGTAATCCTGACTGCAGATGCTATCCTGTTCGGACATCTACATTTATGGTAGGTACAAAACTGTACCATGTCCATCAAGGATGCAGCTGCAGTCAAAACAAATGGGTAGAATACCATAGCCAAACTAGGGGAGGAGGAAGAAGAATTATGGTGTAGTTAGGATCCCTTGCAATACAGCAGTGGCAAACCCTGCTCGGGATCTAGAGTATAGAGGTAAATTATAATGCTTGGCAAATGTATGCACGGAGGTCCAAGTAGCCGCCTCAATAATGTCCTTGGTTGCCATTCCTCGTAAGAAAGCTGTGGTAGTGGCTGTAGCCCTTGTAGAATGAGGTCTTATGTTCTGTGGAACTGGTTTTCCATGGTAGGAGTAACAGAATCTTATGCAATTTCCTATCCATTTGGAGATTGTCTGTTTGGAAATTGCTTTTCCTTCCCTTCCTGTTGCATAGGCTACTAAAAGCTGGTCAGTTTTTCTGTTACTTTTGGTTCTGTCCAGGTAGTAGCGTAACTGTCTATGTACATCCAAGGTATGCAGCAGCCTTTCCCCCCTGTTCTGTGGATAGGGAAAGAAGGTAGGTAGGTGGATTGCCTGGTTTAAAGACACTCTGGATAACACTGGCCGACGCCGGACCCAGACTTTGGAATCCGGCCGACCGAGGGCTGCCTGAGGCAGGACAGCCCATATGTTATGACTGCAGTTGCATTCTTGAAGGACATCGGAACATTTTAGTTTGTTTCATGATGGAGAAAGTAAAGGGCTACAAGGCACTGTTTTGGAAAAAATGCAAATATCTAGATTTGATGTTTCTTTTATCAAGAAAAAGTTGCTTTTAAAAGAATAGTACAGTTGTGTACACTTACCATAAATGTAGATGTTCGAGTGTATTCACAGTTTCAGTCATTACATTTGGCTAATCTGCTGGCAGGTTGCCGACAGTCGGCCTGAATAACAAAGTCTTGGGTCCTGCGTCGGTTGCTGTCTCCTCTTCCATGACGTCAAGTCGTCAGGGGTATAAAACATGCAGCCGACGCCATTTTATTCAGTTTTTCTTGCCCCAGATGTCGGGTGCCCGCCAAATGGGGAGCACAAAAAAAAAAATATATATATATATATATATATATATATATATATATATATATATATATACACACACACACACACACACACACACACACACACACACACACACACACACACACAACTAAACAGCAATATACAAAAAATGCACTTTTAGCAACATAAACTTTACCTTCATCTAAAAGCAAATACACCACAAAGGCTTTAGAGTATAGTGAAGGAAAGGGTAGTTATAGAAAAAAGGGGGATGGCTGGTGGGTAACCCGGACTGCAACAGTGAATACACTCGAACATCTACATTTACGGTAAGTGTACAATACTGTACTATGTTCTTTGTGTTTCACTGTTGCAGTCATTACATATGGGTAGAATCCCACAGCTATGGATGGGAGGATGGAACTAGATAGCATTAGGAGCGGCTATAAGGCCCTGCAGTGGCAAAGCCTGCCCTGGACTTAGAAAAGAGAGGCAAATGATAATGCTTTGTGAAGGTATGAACAGAGCTCCAAGTAGCAGCTTCTAGAATGTCTTGGGTTGGAACTCCTCTGAGAAAGGCTGCTGAGGTAGAGGCAGCTCTGGTGGAATGTGACTTGATTCCCTTGGGTACAGGTTTACCATGATGCAAGTAGAAGAAACGAATGCAGTGGCTTATCCACTTAGAAATAGTCCGCTTTGATATAGCCTTCCCCTCTAATCCCGAAGCAAATGCCACCAGTAGTTGCTCAGACTTTCTTAGAGATTTGGTCCTGTTTAAGTAGAATCTTAGTTGTCTGTGTACATCCAATGAATGCAGAATCCACTCCCCCTTGTTCTGCGGATTTGGGTAAAATGTTAGCAGGTGAACAGTTTGGTTAAGAGCCACACTGGATACCACCTTAGGCATAAAGGAAGGATTGGTCCTGAGGGAAACCCTGTCCAGGTGAAATGTAATAAAAGGCTCCACAGCCACGAGAGACTGTAGTTCTGAAACCCTTCTTGCTGAAGTGATTGCCAAAAGGAAAGCTGTTTTCCAAGATAAAAACTTTATATCCACAGTAGATGCTGGTTCAAAAGGAGGCAGGGTGAGTTTTTCCAGCACAAAATTGAGGTCCCATGCAGGAGTTGGTGATCTTCCAGGAGGCCTTAAATTTTTAGCCCCTCTAAGATACTGTTTTAGCAGAGGATGAGAGAAGATAGGAGGCTCCGTGTTGTAAAGAGCCGAGATGGCAGAGGCATGGATTTTTATTGAAGAGAAGGATAGGCCAGCATCTCAGTCAATTATTGTAAAATCTGAGGGATATTTGGTTTTGCTGAGTCCGTTCCTTGTGCTTGGTTCCAAGCACAGCATCTCTTCCATTTATCAACATAAGATTTTCTAGTACTAGGCCTTCTGGCTTCCAAAATGACATCCACAACAGATTTACTGAGAGGTGTTGTTTGAATAATTACATGATCAGCCTTGCTGCCAGGTTCAGAGTTTGGAGCTGAGTGTGCAGAATTTGACTGTTCTGCTGAGACAGTAAATGAGGTATTTGAGGCAAGTACCAAGGAGGGAGTTGGTGCTGCAGTAGCGTTGTCGCCTCACAGTAAGACGTTGTCCTGTTCAATTCTCAGCTAGAGCGTCTTCTGTGTGAAGACATGCGTGAATGGGCGTACCTTCGTTGAAGGTTGTGCGTCAGGGCCGGCAACTCGGCATGCAAAAAATCTACTGCCAATCATTAGCAGACCGGAGTTCCGCTGTGGTGACCCCTAACCGGGAAAAGCCGAAAGATACAACAACAACCAAGGAGGGAGTTGAGACATACTCCTTAGAACTGGGTACCAGTGTTGGCGAGGCCAGTCCGGAGCAATTAGGATAATTTTTTCTGTCTGGCCTTTAGTAAGACCTTGGGGAGAAGAGGCAGAGGGGGAAAGGCATAGACTGATAGGTTTTTCCAACTGAATGTTAGGGCATCCACTTTCCATGTTTGTCTATGATAAGTCCTTGTGCAGAATTTGTCCAGTTGATAATTTTGGGGAGAGGCAAATAGATCTATGTCTGGGCTCCCCCATTTCTGTGTTACCATGCTGAAGACTTATGGATCCAGTTTCCACTCGTGAGGGTCCATAAGGTTTCTGCTTAGGTCATCTGCCAGAGTATTTTGTTTTCCTGGCAGGAACTGAGCTTGAAGATGAACTTGGTAAGTCAAGGCTGTGTCCCACAATGCCATGGCTAGTCTGCAAAGGGGGTAGAAATGTGTATCCCCCTGCTTGTTTATGTACCACATAACCGTGGTGTTGTCCGTCTTTATCAGTAGTTGTCCTGGATGAAGTAAGTCCTTGAAGGCTGTCAGGGAATTCTGAACAGCTAGCATCTCTTTCTTGTTGATATGTAGATGCATTTGTTTTGGGTTCCATATGCCCAGAATGCATCTCCCCGCCAGGTGGGCCCCCCAAGCATAGTCTGATGCATCTGTAGTTAGGGTTTGAGTAGCAGGGGGTAGAGTGAATGACAGTCCCTTGTTTTGGTGACATGTCTCTGCCCACCAAAGAAACTCCTGTTGTAGGCAGGGAATGAGAGGAATCATTGTTTCCAGACTGTGACAATGTTGACTCCATAAACTTTTTAGGTACCATTGAAGTTTCCTCATATGCAGTCTTGCGTATGGAATTAGTAGGATGCAGGATGCCATGAACCCCAAAGCCTGCAGAATTTGTCTTGCAGATAACTGGGTTTTTGTTGCCATCTGTTTGATGTATATAGTCAGTTGCCTTTGTTTGTCTGGCGTAAGTTAAGCCTTCTGGGCAGTTGTATTCAAGCTTGCACCCAGGAATGTGATTTTTTTGAGAGGGTACGAGTTGTGATTTATTTTCGTTTATTCTGTACCTTAGGCATGTTAGAAGCCTTTTTACAAATGCCAGATGTTGAAGAAGAATGTCCTTGTTCTCTGCTTGAATGAGACAGTTTTCCAAGTAAGGATAGATTTGTAAAGACCCTGGGTGCAGTAGATAAACCAAAGGGCAGAGAATTGGTAATGCATAAAACCTGCCTTGAAGCGGAGGTATCGTCTGTACGATTCCTTTATTGGGATATGCAGGTATGCCTCTTTTAAGTCTAGTCACTAAACAAGCGTTTTTGCCCAGCATAGGCAGCAGCTGCTGTAAAGTCAGCATTTTGAATTTTGGAATGTCCAGGTACTGTTCAAAATTGATAAGTCCAGTATTGGACACCAGGCATTGTCTTTTCTGGGTACCAGGAACAGTCTTGAATAAAAACCTTGTCCTTTTTCCTGTTCTCATACTGGTTGAATAGCCCCCATATCCATGAGGGATGTGACTTGTTTCTGAGCCTCTGCCCATTGATTTTGTGACAGGTCTGGCCAACCGTTTGGAATTGGCAAAGTATGGAAATGAAATCTGTACCCCTGGGATACTATGTTTAATACCCACTTGTCCCGGGTAATGGAATGCCAATTTTGAGCATGGAGTGCTAATTTCCCCCCCATGGGGGCTGTTAAAAGATAAGTGCTTAGTAATGGTAGAGGGAAGTCATTAAGGCTGCTTACTGTAGGCTTGTGCTTTGTTACCTCCAGATTTGGAGGTGGAGACACCCCATTGCTTTGACCTGTAAGAACCCTGAGATTGGTATCTAGAGCCTTTTGAGCACCTGGATTTGCCTTGAGAGGCTCTGTTGGACACTGGAAAGGACCAATTTTTAGTAGGCCAGTATCTACTGAATCTGGGTGGCTGCACTTGTAATAAATCTTTTACAGTTTGCATAGATTTAGTTTTGTCTTCCATTTTCTTTAGAACTACTTATGCCTTTTTCCAGACAAAGTATCATGCTGTAAAGGGGCATCCAACAATTTAGCTTTAACATGATCAGGAAAATTTTGCTCCTTGAGCCAAGAATGCCTTCTAATCACAGATCCAGTAACTGCGGCCCTGCAAGAGGCCTCCAAGGAATCAAAACCACATTGTAAAGTATGCTTTCCAACCTTTTCTGCTGCATGCAGTAATTCCTGTAATTCTTTATTTTCCACACAATCAGAAATCAACATAAGTTTCTGTTTCAATAGGCCCATAACATGCTGTTGATATTTAAGCATATGAAACTGGCAGTTTAAGGCCCTAATTGCCAATGTTGCAGACGTATAAACCTTCTTTCCCCATCTATCCAGCACCCTGGAATCTCTATCAGAGGGGGTAGGATTTTTGGCTGTAGAGGCCTTTACACCTTTGGGACCCTGTGAAATAGTTTCAGGATCAGCAGCAGGATTTTTTAATAGAAATTTGTGGGAGTCAGGAATCCTGTAATATCTGCCTGGCTTACTAGGAGTCGGAGGTAGGGAATCAGGAGCCATGCTTGATTCCGAAAACACATCATCAACAATGTCTAATACAAGAGGTATAGCCAAAGGCCTATGCTGAGGAACAGGAAGGAAATCCCTAAGCCTCTTTTTTTGATTCAGAGAAGTCCTGACTCTCCCAATGAAAATGTTCCCTTAAAGTATGCAAGGTTTCTCCAAAAGAATAATCCTTAGGAGGAGATGCAGATGGGATGGATTCTTCTGCATCTGAATCCTCATAGGGTGGTATAGAAAATTCCTGATCAGAAAAGGAATCAGAAGAAATAGAAACCTGATCTGAAGATTCATAATCATTGTCTTGCCTATGCCTCTTAGCAGGGAGAGGTTGGGAACCCGTGATCAAGGTAATTAAGTCCTCAGCCATTTTGATCATCTGTTTTTAGGCACAGGGGCCTGAGCACATGGCTCAAGCATCATTTTTTTAGCCTTAGAAGTTGTTTTGGATTTTGTTTTTGAAGCTGGCGTCGGTTTTATGTAAAAATGTTGAGGCCTGAAAACACCCTCAGAAGCCGGTGCTTGCTCAGTGGCTCCGGACCCATCCAAGGAAGAGACATCCGTGGGTTCAATACTTTGAGAATCTCGCAGCATACCGGACTCCACATGGGTCTCAGCAGAGGCCTGTGACTCAAAAGTAGTGGGTATCAGGGGCTGCGAAAGCACCTCACTGAGTACCGGCGAACCGGCGACTATCTTAGGAGAAGCGTCGTCGGTTTTGGACCTCAACGGTCTCTTTTTCTTTGCGTTTTTTGTGAACTCCGGTAGTCGGATTTCTATCCGACAACATTTCAGGATAATTAAATCTGGATCCAAAATATTTTGATACAAAAATATACTGACGCTTAATAGTGCGTTGGTTAAATCTAGTACAAAACTGACAGCAAGGTACACTATGATCTGGGCCTAGGCAAGGAATACAGTACAAATGAAAATCCTTATGAGGTATTTGCTTTCCACAAGTAATGCAATTATTAACTTTTACTGACATCAGTAAGGAGCACGAAAAAGTTTCCCTAATGGGGTACTTAGCTTTAATTGAAGACTTCGGTTCTGAAACTCGAATGCAAAAATTTCAGGAGTCGGCCGACCGGCACTTGCAAACTGCTTCTGCTTCGGGCACTGAGCAGCAAGAAAGACTAAATAAAATGGCATCGGCTGCATGTTTTATACCCCTGACGACCTGACGTCATGGAAGAGGAGACTGCAACAGACGCAGGACCCAAGACTTTGTTATTCAGGCCGACTGAGGGCAACCTGCCAGCAGATTACCCAAATATAACGACTGCAACAGTGAAACACGAAGAACATCTACTTACATTTTAAAATTTGACACTCTGTCTCCAAGGGGACTAAATACAGAATGTAATTGGAGAGTACTTCTTTAACTGTATGACTGTTTAATTGGTGTATTTGTATGTGTATATATGGGCAAGTTTTTTACTTTGTGTTATACTCCTTGAAGGCTTTGGCCGAGATGTCAGAGTTTCATTAAATTTGTTGGGTTTACTGGTGGTAGTTTCTTTTTTTGCCACAAGGCAACTTTTTATTTTGTGCATCAGTTGGTTTACTTGTGTTCATGGCCAGTAATCCAGCTTTTAACTTGCCTCGAGTTTTTCGTGACAGCACTGTAGATAATTCTCAGCCTTCAATAGATGGTTTTGTGATTCGCTCTGTGGAACAGAGTAGCTCTCAAAATAATGGCAATGGTAACATTTTACATCATCCTTGGGAGAAATGGGAAGAGAAGTAAACGGCATTCTAATGCATTTAACAATGTGGGTTTGCAGCTACCTGTTCCCTTACCAGCAGAAAGTTACTTACTTTTTGAGCAACTTGAGAAAGATATCTGGAAAGAGACTGCAACCGTCTTTAATTTACAAAGCTTTGAGAAGTATAATGATTTGGACATTACCCTAGGGATCTAATAGTATACAAAGACCCTTCCCTGCCCTTTAACTTAGAAAGTGAGACGGATGTTGCGTTTCATAAGCAGTGGGTAGCAGCCGCCCATAAATGTACCACTGAATGGGTCCAGATTTTGCTGGAGTGAGACAGAGTGAAACAAAAACAACTTAAAGAATCTACTCATGCATTATATGTTGCACACTGTCATCTAGCAGTACTGCTGAGACACTGGACAAATTCTTAACGGACATTAATGATAAATTAAAAACATATGAAACAGAAATCATTGATCGAAAGAAGGGCAAGTTACTTCCAGATGTTAGGGATTATGAGAGGGGTAATGCTTTTGCAAGTAAGAATAATCGCAGGAAGACAGCCAATCGTGTCAGGTTTTCAAAACCAGGAAACTAAAAACCACAAGACTCCTCTTATTCAGCATCAGAGGGACAGTACACATCAATTGAAGACGATGAAGGGGTGTTACAGAGAATTTCCATCATTGCCAGCAGGCTCAACAAACAGTACAATGGGGGGGGGGGGGGCAAGGCAACATGGGATTTCGTGAACAACATCAACCACAATGCTATAAGCGAGGTAAATGGTAAATCTCCCTGTTGTAAGGTTTCAAGTGGCTATGTTGTGAATTTATCTGGACATTTTCTGAGACTGAATTTGCTGTGTTAAACCTGGGTTTAAAATTTATATATATGGTTCTTCCATGGTTGCATGAATTGAAATGTGGCATTTTTCAATTCTAAAGGAAGTTGCATCTGAAATATTACTTTAGAGATGTAAATAATGAGGTTAAAGAACATGTTTTAGATAGTAGCAATAGCACTTTAAATGACAGTTTCTATTCATGTGATTCTTTATATCGAGTCTAATGCTTACTGTTTCTTTGACACATGTTAAAACACAAAGAATAGTTGCGTACAATCTTACCATAACCATAGATGTCCTTCTCTTCCATGTTGCAGTATTCTACGTGAGGGATTTCCTGCCCTCAGGTGACTCGTACGTCGGCTTCTATACAAAAGTTTCAGCTTGGCTGCTGTAGTGTGCGTGGGATGTCACACATAGGGCCATAAACAAAGGGGTCTTAAATGTGATGTCTGCACGCACAATCCTTAGATCTTGAAGGCCAGCAGGCAGAAAATAAGGACCAGCAGGAGGTGTGCCAGTTGTTTACAGGTGCGTAACTTGAAGATCTACTGAAATGTATGTAGCACAGGAAGGTATAAGACTAGGGGGGACTGGTAGGCAGAAAGGAATACTGCAACATGGAAGAGAAGGACAGTTATGGTTATGGTAAGATTTTACACAAAGTACAGTTTTGTACCTACCATAAATGTAGATGTCTGAACTGGATAGCATCTGCAGTCATAACAAATGGGTTGTCCTGTCGTCAGGCAGCCCTTCGGTCGGCCGGATTCCAAAGTCTGGGTCCGCTCGCTGATGTCGCACTTCACCCGACGTCATCTCTGCTGGTCTTCGGGTATAAAGGCATCAGCCGACGCCATTTTCCTCGGTGTTTCTTGCCCCAGATGCCAGTTGCCCTCTTGGAAGGCTAAATTTTGGATAAATGCCAATGTTTCCAAAAAAGTAGAAGGCAAACACAAAAATAAGCATGTATGTACATATATACAAACAAATACACCATAAGAGACCCCCCCCCAGCTAGCTATTAGGAGGGTAAATACCCTAGGAGTACCACAGAGGGGAAGGAGGGTGGGTAATCCTGACTGCAGATGCTATCCAGTTCGGACATCTACATTTATGGTAGGTACAAAACTGTACTATGTCCTTCATGGATGCATCTGCAGTCATAACAAATGGGTAGAATACCATAGCCAAACTAGGGGTGGAGGAAGAAAAATTATGGTGTAGTTAGGATCCCTTGCAGTACAGCAGTGGCAAACCCTGCTCGGGATCTAGAGTATAGAGGTAAATTATAATGCTTGGCAAATGTATGCACGGAGGTCCAAGTAGCCGCCTCAATAATGTCCTTGGTTGCCACTCCTCGTAAGAAAGCTGTGGTAGTGTCTGTAGCCCTTGTAGAATGAGGTCTTATGTTCTGTGGAATTGGTTTTCCATGGTAGGAGTAACAGAATCTTATGCAATTTCCTATCCATTTGGAGATTGTCTGTTTGGAAATTGCTTTTCCTTCCCTTCCTGTTGCATAGGCTACTAAAAGCTGGTCAGTTTTTCTGTTACTTTTGGTTCTGTCCAGGTAGTAGCGTAACTGCCTATGTACGTCCAAGGTATGCAGCAGTCTTTCCCCCCTGTTCTGTGGATTGGGAAAGAAGGTAGGAAGGTGGATTGCCTGGTTTAAAGACACTCTGGATACCACCTTAGGCATAAATGTAGGATTAGTTCTCATGGACACCCTATCTTGATGGAAGATTAGGAAGGGTTGCACTGCCATTAAGGCCTGTAGTTCGAAACCCTCCTTGCTGAAGTAATTGCCAGTAGGAAAGCAGTTTTCCATGACAGGTGTTGCAGATCTGCTGTTGCTGCTGGTTCAAACGGAGGGAGTGTCAACTTTTCTAGCACAAAGTTCAAGTCCCATGCTGGTAATGGTGGTTTCCTAGGAGGTTTTACATTCTTGATCCCTCTGAGGAACTGCCTGAGTAGAGGATGCGAAAAGACAGGTGGATCGAAGCTGTATTCTGCTGAAATAGCTGATGCATGTATCTTGATGGAGGAATAGGACAGGCCTGTATGCAGAAGCTCTGCCAAGTACTCCAGAATGTTAGCAATATCTATGTTCGACGCATCTTTTCCTCTTTCAGTACTCCAAATGACAAACCTTTTCCATTTTCCTGCATAGTTCCTTCTTGTTGAAGGTCTGCGGGCTTCAAGGATAATGTCTTTAACCCTTTGGGAAAGGTCTGGGTTAGTTGCTGCTATGTGATGTTCCAGGCAGTCAGTTGCAAGGTTTTTAGGTTTGGATGCATGATGCTGTAGTTGTTCTGAGTTAACATCAAAGGCATCAGGGGTATTGACCACATTCTCTCCCGAGACATGCTCCTCAGCAATGGGTACCAGTGTTGTCTTGGCCAATTCGGAGCTATCAGGATTATCCTTGGACGTTCCTCTTTGATTTTCAGTAGTACCTTGTGCATCAAGGGAAGAGGTGGAAATGCATATGCTGTCAGGCCTTTCCAGCTGAAGGATAGAGAGTCCACCTTCCATGCAAGTGGGTGGAATGTCCTTGTGCAGAATTTTTGAGCTGGTGATTGAGTGGGGATGCGAATAGATCTATTTGTGGCATTCCCCATTTCTTTGTGATGGCCTTGAAGATGTCCGGTGTAGCATCCATTCGTGAGCATCCGAGGTGGTTCTGCTTAACATGTCTGCTAGGGTGTTCTCTTTTCCCGGCACAAATATTGCCTGTAACTGGATGTTGTAGCTCAGAGCTAGATTCCAAAGGTCCAAAGTCATTCTGCATAGGGGGTATGAATGAGTGCCTCCCTGTTTGTTGATGTACCACATGACTGTGGTGTTGTCTGTCCTTATCATCAAGTGGCCTTCTTTGAGGAATGGTCTGAATTTTTGGATTGCCAGTTTTACTGCCAGCATTTCTTTTTGGTTTATGTGCAGGTGCAGCTGGTCTTGAGTCCACAATCCTTGTATGCATTTGTCCAGCATGTGCGCCCCCCATCCTAGGTCTGAGGCGTCCGTTGTGATGGTTTGGCGTGCTCGAAAGTTGTGGAAGGGTAAGCCTGGGTTTGACTGGCATGCTTGAGCCCACCATAGAAACTCCTGTTTTAGGCATGGGATTAGTGGGATTTCTGTTTCTAAGCTGTGCCTGTGTTGAGACCATAAGTTCTTTAGGTACCACTGTAGCTTTCTCATATGCAGTCTGGCATGTGGGACCAAGATTATGCATGATGCCATGAAGCCCAAGGCCTGCAGAACTTTTCTTGCTGTTAGTTTGTTCTGCTTTGTTAATGCCAAGAAGTAAAGAGGGAGTTCTTTTTGTTTTTCTGCAGTTAGGAATGCCATTTGTTTTACTGTGTCCAATTCCGCCCAAGAATGTTCTTGTTTGGGATGGTATCAGCCTTGACTTTTGTAAATTGACTGTGTATCCCAGGGCTTGTAGCAAGTAAATGACCCTTTGTAAATCTGTTGTCAGCTTGCTTTTGTTGTCCGCTTGTAACAGGCAGTCGTCCAGGTATGGATAAATTTGGATCTCCTGTAGACTGCATTTAGTGATTACTGATGCCAGGCATTTTGTGAATACTCTGGGCAGTAGATAAGCCAAAGGGCAATGCTGAGAATTGATAATGCTCTGATCCTGCAAGAAATCTGAGGTATCTTCTGCAATTTGGTCGAATGGGGACGTGCAGGTATGCCTCCTTGAGATCTAGAGTTACCAGCCAACACTCCTTGCCCAGCATGGGAAGAAGTTGCTATAGGGTCAGCATTTTGAATTTTGGGACAATGATGTATGTGTTTAAGATGGACAGGTCGAGAATAGGTCTCCAACATTTCTCTTTTCTTGGTACTAGGAAGAGTCTGGAGTAGAATCCTTTGCCCTGTTCTGTTATTGGTACTCTTTCCACAGCTCTCATCTTTGCTAATTTCGCTATCTGCTGTAGAGCTACTGTTTTTTGATTTGGAGGTAGGTTTGGCATTCCTCTTTTTACTGGTAAGGTGTGGAAGTGGAACCGGTAGCCTTGGTCTATGGTTTGCAAAATCCACTTGTCTTTTGTGATATAGTGCCAGTTTTTCGAAAATAAGGCTAACTTTCCGCCTAAAGGTGCTGCTATTTGCTCCCTGGTAGGCGTGTCAGAGCCAAGTCACTGTGATTGTCCTGTTGCAGTGGCAGTGGTTGTGTCTGTGCCTCGGTTATTGCCTTGCCACTGTCGTCCTCTGTAGGCACCTCCTCTGGATTGATTTCTGCCTCTAGAGCGTCTATTCCTGCCCCTTTGGGATTTTGTGGAGTCTGGAAAGGACCAATTTTTGGCAGGCCAGTTCCTGCTAAACCTTGGGTGCTGAACCTGTAAGAAATCTTTAACTGTTTGTACAGATTTTGCCTTTTCTTCCATTTTCTTCATTACTTGCTGGGCAGGTGTACCAAATAGACTGGCCTTATCCATAGGAGCATCTAACAGCTTTGCCTTAACATGATCCGGTAAGACCTGTTCTTTCAACCATGCATGCCTTCTTATCACTGTGCCAGTCATGGCTGATCTAAATGAAGCCTCCAGTGCATCATAGCCACATTTTAAGGAATGGTTACTAACCTGTTGGATGTTATTCACCATTTCTAATACATATTTCTTATCTAAGGATTCATCAGAGGACAGCTTCTTAGTTAACTGATCAAGCATAAACTCTTGGTATTGGATCATATGAAACTGACAGTTTAAAGCTCTAGCTGAGAGAGTAGCAGAGGTGTAAACTTTTTCCCCATCTCTAAGGACCTGGATTCCCTTTCAGAAGGAATAGGGTTTTTTGCTGAGGTAGAGGCTACTGTCTTAGGCCCCTGGGATATAGTTTCGGGATCTGCAAGTGGGGCCTTGTATAGGTGGTGATGAGTGTCTGGCACCCTGTAAAATCTATCTGGTTTGGCAGGGGCTGGAGGTAAAGAATCAGGAGCAGTGCAAAAATGCATCATCCACAACAGGCAGTACAGGAGGTATAGCTAAGGGCCTATGTTGTGGTAAGTGCAGAAAAGTCCTAAGCCTTTTTCTTGAATCTGAGAAATCTTGTCCCTGCCATTGGAATTGTTCTCTCATGGCATGTAAGGTTTCCCCAAAGGAAAATGCCTCTGGTGGAGAGGCAGCTGGAATGGATTCTTCAGCATCGGAATCTTCATAAGTAGAAAAAGGAGCCTCTGGCTGGTCTGTAATGTCTGAGTCATCCGAAGAATCATCAGAGGACACTGGCTCGGGGGGCTCTGCTCTAGGTCTCTTTTCTGGAGGCTGAGAGGCCCTGTCTGGGTGAGATTGGGATCCCCTAATTAAGGATATTAAATCCTCAGCCAGAGTAAGCATTTGTGAACTAGAAGTGGGCCTATGTGAGGGGGTCTTAACAGGAACTGATTTAACAGTTTTGGCTGCTTTAGCCCTGGCAAAGGCCTTTATAGACATGGCTGCAGGAGGCCTAGCAGCACCACGTGCTGGGGTAGAGACATCCAAAGGGATGGTGTCTGATAATTCACTAGGAACCACAGTAGTAGGCAAAACTTCAGAGGCCGATTCAACTAAGGTAGCAGGAGCCTCAGTAGTAGTCATGGATTCGGCTGAAGATTGACCCGTTTTCTCGGTTTCAGCCGAAACCGAGACACTCGCGGCTTGCTTAACCGTGGTTTCGGCCGAAACCGCGGACCGCGAGTGTCGGTCTTTTTCTTTGCGTTTTTTAACAATTTGGGTAGTCGGAGGATCCGACGGCATAATGTACGCAAAATCTGAGCCGAAAAACTGTTCAGCAAACTCCGACCGACGCCTAAGCGTTCGTCGGTTGAAGGAAGCACAGGCTAAACAGGCTGCTACGTGGTCGGCTGGGCCTAAACAAGGTAGGCAGTAAGAGTGGAAATCTTTATGAGGTATTTGTTTCCCACAAGTTAAACAGTCATTTACTTTTTCTGACATCGGCTGAGGCAAGAGAGAGTCCCCAACGGGGTACTTAGCTTTTTAGAAGTCTTCGAAGTAGTATTCGGTAGTAGTAATCTCTGGATCTGACCGACCGGCACTTGCGAACAGCTTCTGCTTCGGGCGCCACGCGGCACGAAAGACTGAGGAAAATGGCGTCGGCTGATGCCTTTATACCCGAAGACCAGCAGAGATGACGTCGGGTGAAGTGCGACATCAGCTGAAGCCGGACCCAGACTTTGGAATCCGGCCGACCGAAGGGCTGCCTGACGACAGGACAACCCATTTGTTATGACTGCAGATGCATCCTTGAAGGACATCAAACAGCCAAATAAATTATATTTTTTGTGTTACAATTTCCTCTCTTAAATTTTATATAAGTCCTATTGACATTTTCTAACCTAATTCCTTCATTCTCATTTATACAACAACATTGATTCCATGAACCACATTTGGTAGTAGTCTTCCTACAATTATTTTTATAGCTATCCTTTCGTCCTATTTGTAATAATTTTTTGATGTTCATACCCATCTTAAAAACAAACCTGGGTTTTTCACCCAAAATTTGTTTAATTTCATCTTCCAAGACTAAATTCTTCCAATGTTTATAAATCATTTCCATAATTTCTTTTACAAACGGAGAGTATGCCAGTGTACATATTCTACTACATGGGACATTTTCATTATTTTTATTAATATTACTTATATCTTGTCCTATTCCCAGTATAGGAACATATTTATTGCCCCATTCCCTAATAACATATTCAGATACATTATCTAACAAACCTTTAGGATAATCTCTATTTAAAAACATGGAAGTAATAAACTCAATTTCATTTTTCATAATTTCGAAATTTGATGACATCCTAGCAGCTCTTATTTATTGACCCTTAAAAATATTTTTCAGCATATATTTTGGATGCTGGCTAGTATATTCCATATAACCATTTGAAAATGTTTTTTTTTTCCGATAAATTTCTGATTGAAATCCTTGGTCTGTGTGCTTTATATAGGTATCTAAATATGAAATTCCATTCTGACTCGCATTGTACATAAATTTTTAAAAATTACTTGTAGCATTTTAATAATTTGAGTTATCATTGCAAATACTTGTGGATCACGTTTCCACTCGTGGGGATCCATGATGTTTCTGCTGAGGTCATCTGCCAATGCGTTCTTTTTTCCTGGCAGGAATTGAGCTTGTAGCTGAACTTGGTAAGCCAGTGCTGTGTTCCACAAGGTCATTGCTTGCCTGCATAGAGGGTAGGAGTGTGTATCCCCTTGTTTGTTTATGTACCACATTACTGTGGTGTTGTCCGTCCTTATTGTAAGTTGTCCTGGATGTAAGAGGTTCTTGAAGGCTGTCAGAGCATTCTGTACAGCTAGTATCTCTTTTTGATTGATGTGCAGATTCCTTTGATCTGCTGTCCATATGCCTTGAATGCACTGTCCTGCCATGTGTGCCCCCCAGGCGTAGTCCGATGCATCTGTTGTCATAGTTTGCCTGGCTGGGGGCAAGGTGAAAGGCTGACCCTTGTTGAGGTGACATGCCTGTGACCACCATAGAAACTCCTGTTGAAGGCAGGGAATGAGAGATATCATTGTGTCCAAGCTGTGGCTGTGTTGAGACCATATGCTTTTTAGGTACCACTGTAATTTCCTCATATGCAGCTTTGCAAATGGTATTAGTAGTATGCAAGATGCCATGAAGCCCAAGGCCTGCAGAATTTTTTTATCTTAATTGAGACATCAGAAATTGCTGGTATTTTAGCATGTGAAATTGACAATTTAGTGCTCTCATAGCTAGAGTGGCTGAGGTGTAAACCTTTTCCCCCCACCTGTCTAGTGCTCTGGAGTCCCTTTCAGAGGGTACAGGATTTTTCGCTATAGAAGCCTTAGCCCGTCTGGGACCCTGGGAGACGGTCTCTGGATCAGCAACAGGGCTTTTATAAAGGAATTTGTGGGAGTCAGGCACTCTATAATATCGGTCTGGTTTGGCTGGAGCAGGAGGCAAAGAATCTGGATTCAAACTAGATTCTAAGTAAACATCATCCACAATGTCTAAAACTGGGGGGATAGCAAGAGGTCTGTGCTGGGGGAGTAAAAGAAACTCTCTGAGCCTTTTGTTTGAGTCAAAGTAGTCTTGACCTTCCCAGTGAAAATGTTCCTTCATAATGTGTAAAGTTTCCCCAAAGGGGTAGTCTTCAGGGGGAGAAGCTGAGGGAATGGAATCCTCAGCATCAGAATCTTCATAAGGGGGAAAAGAGTAATCTTGGTCCTCAGAGGAGCCTGAGGAAATACGACACTTGGTCAAAGGAGGCATAATGTTCCTCTTGTCTACGCCTTTTGCCGGGGGGGGGGGTTGGGATCCCCTGATTAAACAGATCAAATCTTCAGCCATTTTCAGCATCTGTTTCTTAGGCATAGGGCCTTGAACTGGAGACTGGAGACTGAAGTGCAGTCTTTTTTGGTTTAATAGGAGTCTTAAGCTTAGGCTACGTTTTTATGGTAAGCGTCATCGGTCTGAAGACGCCTTCAGAAACCGAAGGTGTTTCTGCAGCACCATCTCTTTCTGCAGTGTCGTCGGTAGGGGCTAAAGAAAATGGCTGCGTCGGCCTAGCACTCTCTGCCAAAGGCTCCGAAGCGGTCTCGGGTTCCAAATCTGTGGTTGCCAGGGGCTGCGTAGGAGCCTCACTGAAAACCGGTGAAGCGGAGACCGGCCCTGCCGAGGCCTCGGAGTCTGGCTTGGGTCTAGGCTGCCTGTCCTTATCCTTTCGTTTTTTGTGCACGCCAGTAGTCGGTTACTCCGACGGCATTGTGTAGTTAAATTTTCTACCGAAGTAGTGTCGTGCGAAATAAAAGCGTCATTTTATAGTACGCTTATTGAACCTAGCACAAAACCGAGAACTAGCAACGTCGTGTTCAGGGCCTAGGCAAGGAATACAGTAAGAATGAAAATCCTTATGAGGTACTTGCTTCCCACAAGAAATACAATTGTTAACTTTTTCTGACATTGGTCTGGAGCAAGAAAAAAGTTTCCCCAACGGGGTACTTAGCTTTATTGAAGACTTCGTATCTGAAATTCGACTTCGAAAATCTCAGGAGTCGGCCGACTGGCAGTTGCGAACTGCTTTTGCTTCGGGCACCACACGGCAAGAAAGACTGAATGGCGTCGGATGCATTATATATATCCCTGGCGCACTGACGTCAGGGAAGAAGCAACAGCAACCGACGCCGGACCAAGACTTTGGAATTCAGGCCGACTGCGGGACCGCCTGACAAGATAACCCAAGTGTGATGACTGCAGCAGAGTAACACGATGAACATCTGACAATTTAAAGCACTTACAGCCAAGGTAGCAGAAGTGTAAACTTTTTTCCCCCATCTGTCCAGTGCTCTTGAATCCCTATCTGAGGGGACAGGGTTTTTTGCAGTACAGGCCTTGACCCCTTTGGGACCCTGAGATATAGTTTCTGGGTCAGCAGCAGGGTTTTTGTATAGAAATTTATGAGAATCTGGAACCCTGTAGTATCTGTCTGGCTTAACAGGTGCAGGAGGTAAAGAGTCGTGAGACAGTCCCGACTCTGAAAATACATAATCTACAATGTCTAGAACAAGTGGAATAGCAAGAGGTCTATACTGAGGTAGTAGAAGAAAGTCTCTGAGCCTTTTCTTAGATTCTGAGTAATCTTGGCTCCCCCAGTGGAAATGCTCCCTCATGGTATGCAAGTTTCCCCAAAGGAATAATCCTCACCTCACGCCTCAATCCTCCACGCCTCACTGACGTCAGGAAAGAAAGCGACAGCAACCGACGCCGGACCTAGACTTTGGAATTCGGCCAACCGAGGACACGCCTGACGGCAGAAAACCCATCTGTGATTACTGCAGCTGTATGCACGATGAACATCTAGGGGCTATAAATGACTCTCTGGCTGACAAAGACATCCTCCAAAAGGGTTGCACTGAGACAGATACCTGGTGTCAAAACCATGGCCTCAAGCTAAATGCCAAAAAGTGCATAGTCCTCACCTTTGGAAAAAAAACAAAGTACCCACAAACTACCATACAGGTGGTAGCCCCCTGAATACAGAGAACATAAGGGATCTGGGGACCCAAGTAGATAGTAATCTCTCCTTTGATAATCACATTGCCAAAGTGGTTAGAAAACCCTTCTATGTGGCCCACCTAATCACAAAAGGGTTTGCATCCAGATCAAAAGAAGTCATTGTGCCCCTCTACGCATCACTCATCAGACCCCATCATAAGAGTACAATGCCCCATTTGGGATGTACCTTACAAGACACCTGCAACAGCTGGAAAGACCACAGAAGTACCTCACCAAGAGGATCACTGGCCTCAAACAGATGCCCTATGCAGCTCGACTGAAGAAACTCCAGCTGTACTCGGTGCACACCGCCTACTCAGAGGTGATCTCTGCCTGACATACAAGGTCATGTCTAACCCAGAATTGATGGACATGCTCCACCTAAAGAAAACCATATCCCCTCGAGCCACACGCTCTAGGGATCTAAACCTCACCACAACAATAAATAGGACATGCTGGAGGGATAGATTCCTGACCCAGACACTTCCCATGCCCTGGAACAAGATTCCAATCTACATTAGGCAGAGCTCCTCGTTAACACTCCTCAAGAGAAACCTTGACGAGTGGATGGGAAACGGAAAGTTTACCCCAGGGATCACTTCAATGGCTCTGCTGGACAGAGGCACAGGGAACTTAATCTAAGGGGGCGGCAAAAGCCAACACATTCCAGCTAGGTTTATAAATGTCTTCGGGCAGATAGCTTAGTACCTACCTATGAACAATGTCATACAGAAAGACAGTCATAAAATACCAGGATTTGCAGGCAGAAATGAGGCCAATGTCGAAGGAGGGTACCCAGACATTTCCAATAGTAGTAGAACCAATGCGTCTCAAAGAATTTACAGTCTTATTGAGATATGCTGATACATGCAACTCTGTACGAAGTGCAGGAGTTGCCAATCTGGGCACATTATGGGTACTACGAACACCACTTTTGGCCAACAAAGACTGAAACACTAATTTCATGAACTTTAATCACAATCTAACTTAGGAATGGGTGCACTCCTGTCATGGTATTAGAAACCTAAAAGACTTGGGGAAACTTAATCAGATCCAAATGTCCGTAAAATTGTGTGCCTTGTGATGGATTGCTGCCCTGCTTAGGATAAATTGTATGCCTTGTGATCTTTGAATGACATAACAGGCTCTGGTCTCCCGGAGACCCTGCACTGGATTAAGCAAGTAATGAGAAAATAAATGAATGCACCTACTTACTGTGCAAGTTTACTAGTGGCCCCAAGCTGGACTGCTACCCCTAAGGATATGAATGTGTACTATGAAATTCCATCATCACCTTCATAAAGCACAAGAATGATGAACAATAATGTGAGTATACAACCTTCACAACCCTAAAAATTCAAATGCATCTGTGTGACTGAAGACATCTTTAATGACCATATCTTATGCCTTGGCACTTTTGATTCAACACAGAACTGAAAAAATCTGTACTATCTGGGACGACTACAATAGGAAGATGATAAAAGAACCACCTACAATTTTCAACAATGACTTACTAGTTAAGGCATCCATACCTCTCATCTTTTAGTAGGTATGCAATATTTCCACAAGAACACATCCAAACTACAATACATGGCATTCCAATGCAGAGGATCAGTGAAAACCATATACAAACTATTGTTGTGTAAGAACTTACCATAACCTTAGATTTCCTTCTCTTCTTTCTATATGCTGCTGTATTCATGACATCAGGGAGTTTGCCTCTGGTGAACTCTTGGACGTCTGCTCATATACAAAAGTTAAATGCTACTACCTGGGTGCGCATGATGTCCCGTGTCTCTCTTGGTCGTAAATGTACGTTGGGTATATAGCGGACGTCAGCACGCACCTCATCAGAACTGAATGCTGCCAGATACAGCGACAATGGAATGGTTACTCCAAAGACCAGGAATCAGGCAAGTGCGAGGGGGAAGGCTGGGTGGGAAACTATACAGCAGCATACAGAAGAGAAGGACATCCAAGGTCATGGTAAGTTCTTATTAGAGTGTGCCCTACCTGGGGCTGGAGTGACTTACCATGATTGCTGTAGCAAATGGAAATGGTTTTGAATATCCAAGAGAATACAGTTTGCTTGGAAACAGGTTGACCCAGAGTTCTAGGGTGGTAGGAGATGAAGAGCCTGTCAAATTTTCTGAAGGATCTGGTTTTGGCCAAATAGAACCTTAGCTGTCTGTGCACATCTAGAGAGTGAAGTATCCTCTCTGCTCCGTTTTGCGAAGAGGGGAAGAAGGGTGGCAGACTGATGGTCTGATTTAAGGATGGGTTGTTCACCACTTTGGGCATGAACGAGGGGTTAGTACGTAAACATACCCTGTCCTTGTGGAAGACAGTGAAGGGGGATGTGTGATAAGGGCCTGGAGTTCAGAAATCCTCCTGGCAGAAGTTATGGCCTCCAACAGCATGGTCTTTCACGTGCAGTGCTGGAGGGAGCAGTCTTTGGCTGGTTCAAATAGTGGGAGAGTCAGTTTTTCTAGGACAAAGTTAAGGTCCCAAGGAGGCGGAATAGGTTTCCTTGGTGGCCTGAGGTGTAGAGCCCCCTCTCAGGAAGAGTTTGACCTACAATCTAGATGCTAAAGGTGGTACCAGGGGCAGGAAAGCTGAGATGGCAGATAGGTGGATTTTAATGGAGGAATATGATAGTCCAGACTTCATGAGATCATACAGGTAAGACAAGACAACTGGGGGGCTCTGCCACCAGTGTTTGTATGCTGTTTTTCTGACACCATAAGGAAAATCTCTTCCACTTTGATAGGTAGGATTTTCTGGTAGTTTGTTTTCTGGCCTCTTGCAGAACCTGGATAACATCCTCTGTATGTAGGTGTCTGAAGGGAATCAACGCCCTATCACCCATAATGTAAGACTCAGAGTGGATATTTGAGTGTATAAGTGTGTTCCTGGTCCTGTGTGAGCAGGTCCATTCTTTGGGGTAACTTGTGGTGATTGCCCTTGACTAGGTGAAAAAGTAGGGGGAACCAATGCGGCCTTGGAAAGTAGGGAGTCACCAGGAAGATCTGAGATTGTTCCCTCTGAATTTTCAGGTGACTCTCTGAATGACAGGGAAGGGGGGAATGCATACATGTTACACCCCCTTCCAAGAGACTGATAGAGCAATCACCCTCCAGGTCTCTGGGTGAGGAGCCCTGTAGCAGAAGGTCGGGAGCTGTCTGCTCATGGGGGAGGCAGAGAGATCCACGTTCAGAATAACCCATCGATGGACCTGGTCCAGAAACACTTCCCTACTCAGCATCCATTCGTGAAACAGGGTCATGGTCCTGCTTAAGGAATCTGCCATCACATTGTCCATAGAGGGGATACATATACTGCTTGGAGAAAGATTTGTTTCTCCAGTGCTATTTCCCAAGCGTCTAGTGCTAGTCTGCACAGGAGGTAGGACCTTGCCACCCCCCCCCCCCATTTGTTGATGTACCACCTCAGGGTGCCTGGGAGGAGCTGACCCTTGAAAATATCCAACGCTAATATCAAGGATCTCATTTCCTTCACATTAATGTAGTATTTTTGTTGAGTGAAGCTTCAAGTGTTCCTCACTCTCCAGTTTCCTAGGGTTGCTCCCCAGCCTGTGAAGCATCTGTGAAGAGGTCTTGGTTTGGCGGTGTGGGCTGGGAATTCACCACTGCAATTCCTTTGAGACAAATGGGTAATGGGGATCATGAACTCTAGAGGATGTAGATGTTTCGCAAATACCACCAGAACTTCCCCATGTGTAGTCTTGCCAGAGGGACCATGGGGACAAAGAGGCCATGAATCCCAAGATTCTGAGGAATTTCCTGGCTGAGATGGTTTTGAGAGGAAGGATCCACTGAAAGAAAGATGTGAGGGTCACAATCTTTTCTGGTGGCAGGCAAGCCTTCATTTCCCTGGTTAGAATCTGACCACCTAGAAACACCTGATCCTGAGAGAGTGCCAGGGATGATCTTTTGTGAATTATGGTGAATTCCAGACCTGTAAGGAAGGAGATGGTGAACTAGAGGTGTTGCAAAGCCACTGAGTTGGAGATAACCTGGAGAAGGATGTTGTCTAGATAGGGAAAAAGTTGTATACCCTTTTGTCCTGGTGAATACCATGACTGGGGCCAGACATTTTGTAAATACCCTTGGGGCCATAGAGACCAATGGGTAAACCACAGAATTGATAGTGTGTAGAATCCGCTGAGAATCGGAGGTACCTTTTGAAAAGTGGATGGATTAGGATGTGCAAGTTGGCGTCCTTTATGTCCAAGGACACTAGGAATGCCTGAGGCAGAATGAGTAGAAAAATGGTTGTGCGAGAAAGCATCCTGAAGGAGGGGACTCTGAGGAATGTGTTGAGGTGGGACAGTTCCAGTATATGCCTCCAGGGAACTTCCTTCCTGGGGTCCAGGAAAATTCTTGAATAAAATCCCTATGCTCTTGCCGGAGACAGGACCTCTTGAATGGTTCCTTAAGCAAGAAGTTCCTGCAGGATGGGAGGGAAAAGATGGATTTGCTCTTTGGGTGGGGAAGGGATGCCTTTGGGAGTGAGTCTGGTCTCCCAGGTCATGAAGTATCCCTGCTGTATGATAGACAGGACCCAGGAGTCCTGGGTAACCTGCTTTCAAGTGGGAAGGGAAAGGGAGAGGCGTATTGAAAGAGGGGTGTCTGGGTATAGGGCCTGGGTAGTCACAGACTACCAGGCTTTCTCTGAAAGGATTGTTTAGAGGATGGAGTGCAGGAGACAAACCTAGAAGGGTGCTGTTTCCTGTGGTCTTTCCTAGGCTTAGCCTGAATTCTTTTAGCTGATGACCTGACAAAGGGAGTCTTGGCTGGGTAATTTCTATGAAAGAGTGGAAGTGGAGAGACAAAGATATGTCTCAATGACTGCAGTTCCTTGCCTTTGGTCTGGAGGATCTTAAAGAGCTCAGCAGCTGCTGAGCCAAAAAGTTTTTTTTTTGTCCAAGAGTGCATCTAGGAGCTTGACTTTGATGTCATCAGGAAGGGGTTGCAACCTTAACCAGGAGTACCTTCTGATGACAGATCCAGAGGCAGCAGCCCTAAGCAGATGCTTCTACAGTGTTGTAGCTGCACTTGAGTGTTTGGTAACTTGTGAGCAGGAGTTCAGGAGAAGAGAGATCTTAGCTTTTGCAAGGGAGGCATGGAGCTCACCCAGTTGCTTGACTACATCTTACAAAAGATCTCAGAAAAAGAACTGATTTCTTCTAGGCCTTCTGAAGAAGGTAGCTCCGAGGACTCCAGCTCGGACTGTGGGCCTTCACTGGCCACGAGAGTGACGGCTGCAGTGGACGGCCCAGCAGTCTGTTCCTGCATGCTCATTTTGGCCTTCTTGACTGGAGTCTCATCCGTGTGTTCTGACATTGGGTCTATCCTATATGTTAGATGTTTGAGTCTCTGATTTTCTAGGTATAGTTTTAGAGCTGCAAGACAGCTTCTGAGGGTCTTGGGGACAAATTCCTGACAAACAGTAGAGGTGGTATGGTCGTGTTCACAGCCTATGCAGAATAGATAGAACTCAATGCGAATCGTTATGTGAAATTTGCCTTCCACACCTACACTTGTCCTTCCTACCTGACATGTAACCCAAAGCAGTAGCAAGTAACCAAAAGAAAATCCTGAAGGGGTACTTATCTGAAGTCGGATGAAGAAAACGCTTTCCACTGGAAATGCGATTACCGGAGTTGGTAGTCACACAGGCGGCAGACAAGTTCTGAAGAGGTGCGTGCTGACGTCCGCTATACACCTCACGTATGTTTATGACTGACATCAGAGAGAGACATGGGATGTCACACGCACCCTGGAGGTAGCATTTAACTTTTGTATACGTACGAGAGTTCACCAGAAGCAAATTCCCTGATGTCATGAATACAGCAGCATATGAACAGAAGGACATCATGTAGTACTACTATACCACTACAGATGACAATTTTATACCTTCAATAAGGCTTCTGCATATTTGGTAACACTGATGCATATATACACTATCACACATTTCTACAGGATTAATTACCTTATTTTTAACTCTGGGCTTAGATGGTTCTTCATATTCTTCACCAAATACAGGAGGTAGAAGGAATTCACTTTCTGTATCAAGTTCTTCAGCAGATGCTAAAACCAAAAAAAAAAAGGAATAATTAAAATCTACAACAAATATTTACAGAAATAATGAATGAATTTCTTTCACACGTCTTATAAACTGCATCATATGACAAAAGTCAGAAATGTGAATTTTTAACTCGGCCAGTGATAAGTGAGTTCTGAAAACATCTCTTAATCAAACACTAAAGAAGAAAGCGGAGTTGTGCAAAAACTTACCATAACAGTACATGTTCTACTTTTCACTTTTACATTATGCATAAAGTAAAGTTTTGTACCTACCATAAATGTAGATGTTCGAGTACTCATACAGCTGCAGCCATCACACTTGGGTTATCCTGCCATCAGGCGGGTCCTGGGTCGGCCGAATTCCAAAGTCTAGGTCCGGCGTCGGTTGTCGTCGCTTCCTCCCTGATGTCAGTGCGGCAGGGGTACAAAAGAGGCAGCCGACGCCATTTTCTTCAGTTTTTCCAGCCCCACAAGTCAGGTGCCCCCAGAAAGGAAGGCAATACATGATGTTATGCAAACATACATAAGTAAATAAATCAAAACAGTAGTTGCAAACAAATACACCATGAAGGAATACCCCAAATAGGTTGTATGTTAAGGGTGTTTGTCATAAGCCCTGTCCTAAGAGGGGATGGAGGGAGGGTAACCTGGACTGCAGCTGTATGAGCACTCGAACATCTACATTTATGGTAGGTACAAAACTGTACTATGTTCATCGTGCATACAGCTGCAGTCATCACACTTGGGTAGAATCCCAAAGCTAAGTAAGGGTGGTAGGCACTAAGTGGAACTAGGAGGGGCTAGAATGCCCCGCAGGACTGCTGTGGCAAAGCCCGCTCTAGATTTTGAGTATAGTGGAAGGTGGTAGTGCTTGGTGAAAGGGTGCACTGAACTCCAAGTAGCTGCTTCCAAAATGTCCTTGGTAGGGACCCCCCTGAGGAAAGCTGCAGAGGTAGCTGTAGCCCTGGTGGAGTGGTATCTGATGTATGCAGGCACAGATTTTCCATGAAATGAATAACAAAAGCATATGCAGTGGGCTATCCATTTTGAAATTGTCTGTTTGGAAATAGCCTTTCCTTGAGCACCTGTAGCATAGGACACAAAGAGCTGCTCAGATTTCCTGAATGACTTTGTTCTGTCCAAGTAATAACAAAGTTGTCTGTGAATGTCCAAGGAGTGAAGTAGTCTCTCCCCTTTGTTCTGTGGATTTGGATAAAAGGTAGGTAAATGAATAGTCTGATTCAAAGCTACACTGGGATACTACCTTTGGCATGAAGGTAGGGTTGGGTTCGTAAGGAAACCCTGACCTGATGGAAAATGATGAATGGTTGCACAGCCATGAGGGCCTGTAGCTCCGAAACCCTGCGTGCTGAGGTAATAGCCAGAAGCAAGGCTGTTTTCCACGACAAGTATTGTAGCTCTGCTGAAGAAACCGTATCAAAAGGAGGCAGGGTCAGCTTCTCCAATACGAAGTTGAGGTCCCAAGCTGGGACTGGTGGTTTCCGTGGGGGTTTTATATTTTTTGCCCCTCTGAGGAACTGCCTTAGTAGAGGATGTGAGAATAAAGGAGGATCGGTATTGTATTGTGCTGAAATGGCTGAAGCGTGGATCTTGATGGAAGAGAAGGAAAGGCCACTGTTTAACATCTCAGCTAGGTACTGTAAAATCTGAGGTATATTTATTACCCAAGGATTCTGGCCCTTTTCTTGATTCCAGGAACAAAATCGTTTCCATTTGGCGGAGTAGGCTTTTCTGGTAGAGGGTCTTCTGGCCTCCAAAATGACATCCTGTACCTCTTTGGAGAGGAGAGTCTGTTGGGAAATTAAGGTATTCTCCATGCAGCTAGAGTTAGAGTTCTGAGCTGGCTGTGAAGGGTCTTGTAGTTGTGCTGGGACAACAGAAGAGGAACTTGAGGTAGGATCCATGGTGGTGAGTGTGACAGGCTCTTTAGGAGAGGATACCAGTGCTGTCGTGTTACAGTCTAGAGCAATGAGAATCATTTGTGGCCTCTCTGCTCTGGTTTTTAATAGGACTTTGGTCAGTAGAGGCAGAGGAGGGAAGGCATAGACTGTCAATGCTGTCCAATTGAAAGAGAGTGCGTCCACTTTCCAGGCCTGTGGATGATAGGTCCTTGAGCAGAAGTTTTCCAACTGGTAATTTCTGTGGGTAGCAAATAGATCTATATCTGGCTGTCCCCATGCATGAGTTATCTTTGAGAAGACTTGAGGATGCAACTTCCATTCATGAGGGCTGTCATTATTCTGCTTAAGTTGTCTGACAGTGTGTTTTCCTTCCCTGGCAGGAATTGTGCCTGCAGGTGAACTTGTAATTCCAATGCTGTGTTCCACAGGGTCATAGATTGCCTGCACAGGGGGTATGAATGCGTCCCTCCCTGTTTATGTACCACATGACTGTGGTGTTGTCTGTCCTTATTAATAGCTGGCCCGGATGCAGTAGGTCCTTGAAGGTCATAAGAGCATTTTGCACAGCTAGCATCTCCTTTTGGTTGATGTGTAGGTGCATCTGTTTTTGGGACCATTTTCCCTGGATGCACTGATCTGCCATGTGTGCTCCCCAGGCGTAATCTGAGGCATCTGTTGTGATGATTTGAGTTGCTTGAGGTAAACAGAAAGGGAGACCTATGTTTCTTTGGCATGCTTGAGCCCACCACAAAAATTCCTTTTGAAGGCATGGAATGAGTGGTATAATTGATTCCAAGCTGTGGCTGTGTTGAGACCATAAGTTTTTTAGGTACCATTGCAGTTTCCTCATATGCAGCTTTGCAAATGGTATTAGTAGGATGCAAGATGCCATGAACCCCAGAGCCTGCAGGATTTTCCTTGCAGTTAGCCTGGTTAAAGTTGCCATTTTGTTGAAGTATTGAGAGAGTTGCCCTTGTTTGTCTGGCGTGAGGTAGGCCATCTGGGCCATTGTATTTAAGCTGGCACCCAGGAAAATTATCTGTTGAGAGGGTATTAGTTTTGATTTCTTTTTGTTCACTGTGTACCCCAGGCAGTTTAACAGTTTTATTACAAACGCCGGATGCTGCAAAAGAATGTCCTTGCTGTCCGCTTGGATCAGGCAGTTGTCCAGATATGGGTAGATTTGTATTCCTTGTTGTCTGCAGAAGGCAATTACTGATGCCAGGCATTTTGTAAACACTCTGGGCGCAGTAGATAAGCCAAAGGGCAATGCGGAGAATTGGTAATGGGTTGAACCTGCAAGAAATCTGAGGTATCTTCTGCAATCTTGCTGATAGGGACATGCAGGTATGCCTCCTTGAGGTCCAATGTTACCAGCCAAGACTCCTTGCCCAGCATGGGAAGAAGCTGCTGTAATGTGAGCATCTTGAATTTTGGCACCTGTAGGTATGTGTTTAGAATAGATAGATCTAAGATGGGTCTCCAGTCTTTGTCCTTCCTTGGTACCAGAAATAGTCTGTAATAAAAACCTTGACCTTGTTCTTTTGCAGGTACCTCTTGAATTGCTTTCATATCCATGAGAGCGGAGATTTGTCTTTGTGCCTCTGCCCATTGATTTTGTGGCAGGTTTTGCAAGCCTCTCATTTTTGGAAGGGTGTGAAAGTGGAACCTGTAGCCTCTGTCTATAATGTCCAGAATCCATTTGTCTTTGGTAACAATGTGCCAGTTTTTTGAAAATAATGCCAGTTTTCCGCCCAAAGGTGCTGCCAGTATAGCTTTGTTTGCCCGGCATAGGGGGAAGTCATTGTGTCTGTTTTCTAAATGACTATGATCTATCTTCTCCACCTCTTGGGATTGGTGCTTGCCACTGTCTAGCTCTGCAAGATCCTTGAGGTTGTCCTCTACCCCTTGGGCGTCTGTATCTGCCCCTTTGAGGTCTGTCCATGGCTGGAAAGGACCAATTTTTTGAAGGCCACTTTCTGCTGAAGCGTGGAGGTTGCACCTGCAAGAAATCTTTCACTGTTTGCATAGATTTCGCTTTTTCCTCCATTTTCTTTAGTACCTCCTCAGCTTTAACACCAAACAATACATCTTTTTGAAGTGGTGCATCTAATAACTTTGCTTTGACATGATCTGGTAAGGTTTGCTCTTTGAGCCAAGCATGCCAACGTATGACAGACACCGTGACAGCAGCTCTACATGAGGCCTCTAAAGCATCAAAACCACACTGAAAGGTATGTTTACCCACTTGCTCTGCTCCATGCAACAAATCCTGCAACTTTTTCAAATCTGGTTGTTCTGTTTGTGCCATTTTGCTTTTCAGCTGAGATAACAAAAACTGTTGGTACTTTTAACATATGAAACTGACAGTTTAATGCCCTCATGATTAAAGTGGCAGATGTATACACCTTTTTCCCCCACCTTTCTAATGCTCTGGAATCTCTCTCTGAATGTAAAGGGTTTTTAGCAGTAGAGGCCTTTATTCCCTTGGGACCCTGTGAAATTGTTTCTGGGTCAGCAGTATGGCTTTTATAAAGGAACTGGTGAGAATCAGGAACCCAGTAATACCGGTCTCGTTTAACAGGGGCTGGAGGTAAAGAATCTGGATTAAGACTGGCTTCTGCGTACACATCATCCGAAATATCTAAAACAGGAGGGATAGCCAGGGGCCTATGCTGGGGGAGCAGTAGAAATTCCCTGAGCCTTTTCTTGGAATCTGAGTAATCTTGGCCTTCCCAGTGGAAGTGCTCCCTCAATGTATGCAGGGTTTCCCCAAAAGAGTAGTCCTCAGGGGGGGAGACCGAGGGAATAGACTCCTCAGCATCAGAGTCTTCAAAAGGGGAAAAGGCATAATCCTGGTCCTCAGAAAGGTCTAAGGTAAAAGAAACCTGGTCTGAGGAAGGGTAGTCTTCCTCCAGTCTGGGTCTTTTGTCAGAGGGGGGGTTGAGAACCCCTGATGAGAGTTATCAAATCCTCAGCCATTTTAAGCATCTGTTTTTTAGGCATGGGGCCTTGAGAGGAGGTCTGAGGACCCTGTTTTTTAGTTTTCATGGCAGCTTTAGACTTAGTGAAGGATTTAATAGAGAAGGTGGTAGGCCTGAAGACGCCTTCAGAAATGGCAGGCCTCACTAAATTTTCAGTTTCCCCGCCAAGAGTGGCGTCAGTATCTGCAGTGGGAATGGAGGCCGAGGAGCCTGCGACCTCGGGTACTGAAGTCATTGGTAAAATAGTTTCATCGGTTGTTAGGGGCTGCGTAGGCACCTCGCTGAAAACCGGAGAACCGGTAGTCGACCTAAGCGTGGTCTCAGTACTCGGTGCAGACCTCGAATGTCGGTCCTTGTCTTTGCGTCTTTTGCTTAAAACTGGCGTCGGTGTATCTGACGGCATGATATAATTAATTTTTTTGCCAAAATAATGAAGGGCGAACTCCACCGGGCGCTTAATAGTGCGCTTGTTGAACCTAGCACAAAAACGGCAGGCCGAGACGTCGTGGTCTGGCCCTAAGCAAGGTATACAGAAAGAGTGAAAATCCTTATGCGGTATTTGCTTCCCACAAGAAATGCAATTATTAACTTTGTCTGACATCGGTCTGAGGCAAGAAAAGTTTCTCCAATGGGGTACTTAGCTTTAAAGAAAATTTCGGCTGAAATACTTTCGTAAATCTCAGGAGCTGGCCGACCGGCACTTTCGAACTGCTTCTGCTTTATGCACCGCGTGGCAAGAAAGACTGAAGAAAATGGCGTTGGCTGCCTCTTTTATACCCCTGCCGCACTGACGTCAGGGAAGAAGAGACGACAACCAACGCCGGACCTAGACTTTGGAATTCGGCCGACCGGGGACCCGCCTGATGGCAGGATAACCCATCTGTAATGACTGCAGCTGTATGCACGATGAACATCTGTACTATGTTCATCGTGTTTCACTGTTGCAGTCATTACACTTGGGTTGAATCCCAAAGCTAAGGTTGGGTGGCTGGGTCTAAATAGAATTAGGAGTGGCTATGAGGCCCTGCAGAAAGTACAGTTTTGTACCTACCATAAATGTAGATGTTCTAGTGTATATACTGCTGCAGTCATCACACTTGGGTTATCCTGCCGTCAGGCAGTCCCCGCAGTCGGCCGAATCCCAAAGTCTTGGTCTGGTGTCAGTTGTCGTCGCTTCTTCCCTGACGTCAGTGGGACAGGGGGATTAAAAGAAGCAGCCAACGCCATTTTCTTCAGTTTTTCTTGCCCCAGATGTCAGGTGCCCCCAACTGGGAAGGCAATACAAATAACTATGCAAAAATACCTTAGTAGATAAACAATAGTAGTAGCTGTTAGCAAATACACCATACAGAAAAGCATCCAATAGATTGATGTACATGGAGTTATAACCAACACCCTGGTATGCAGAGGGGATGGTGGGAGGGTAACCTGGACTGCAGCAGTATATACACTCGAACATCTACATTTATGGTAGGTACAAAACTGTACTATGTCCATCGTGTTATACTGCTGCAGTCATCACACTTGGGTTGAATCCCAAAGCTATGGATGGGTGGCTGGTACTAAACTGGGTTAGGTGAAGCTAGGATGCCCTGCAGAACTGCAGTGGCAAAACCAGCTCTGTTTTTTGAGTATAATGGAAGGTGGTAGTGCTTGGTAAAGGTGTGCACTGAACTCCAAGTAGCTGCCTCCAGAATGTCCTTGGTTGGAACCCCCCTGAGAAAGGCTGCTGTAGCCCTTGTAGAATGGGACCTAATATTAACAGGCACTGCTTTCCCATGGTGCGAGTAGCAAAAGCAGATAACAATGTGCTATCCATTTGGAGATGGTCTGTTTTAAAATAGCCTTTCCTTGTGAACCTGCAGCATAGGATACACAGAGTTGGTCCGTTTTTCTGAAGGTCTTTGTCTTATCCAAATAGTAATGTAGCTGTCTGTGAATGTTCAAAGAGTGAAGGAGTCTTTCTCCTTTATTCTGGGGGTTTGGATAAAAGGTGGGTAAATGAATGGTCTGATTCAAAGCCACACTGGATACTACCTTTGGCATAAAGGTAGGGTTAGTTCGTAGAGAGACTCTGTCCTGATGGAAAACGATGAAAGGTTCCACTGCCATAAGTGCCTGTAATTCTGAGACCCTGCGTGCTGAGGTGATAGCCAGCAACAGAGCTGTTTTCCATGACAAGTATTGTAGTTCTGCTGAGAAGGCTGGTTTGAAAGGAGGTAGTGTTAATTTTTCTAAAATGAAGTTGAGGTCCCAAGCTGGCGTTGGGGGTTTTCTGGGGGGTCTTATATTCTTAGCCCCTCTGAGAAAAGTACAGTTTTGTACCTACCATAAATGTAGATGTCCGAAGGGTATGCATCTGCAGTCCTAACAAATGGGTTGTCCTGTCCTCAGGCAGCCCTTCGGTCGGCCGGATTCCAAAGTCTGGGTCTGGCCTCGGCTGATGTCGCACTTCACCCGACGTCATAGCTGCAGTTCTTCGGGTATAAAGGCATCAGCCGACGCCATTTTCCTCAGTGTTTCTTGCCCCAGATGCCAGGTGCCCTCTAGGAAGGCTAAATTTGGATAAAAGTAAAGTTTCCAAATAACAGACAGCAACTAAGAAATCTACATGTATGTACATATATACAAACAAATACACCATAATAGATTCCCCCAGCTAGCTAGAAGATGGGCAAATACCCTAGAAGTACCACAGAGGGGAAGGAGGGAGGGTAATCCTGACTGCAGATGCATACCCTTCGGACATCTACATTTATGGTAGGTACAAAACTGTACTATGTCCTTCATGGATGCATCTGCAGTCCTAACAAATGGGTAGAATACCATAGCCAAACTGGGGGAGGAGGTAGTAATAAGATTATGGTGTAGTTAAGATCCCTTGCAAAACAGCAGTGGCAAAACCTGCTCGGGATCTGGAGTATAAGGGTAGATTATAATGCTTGGCAAATGTATGCACGGAGCTCCAAGTAGCAGCCTCTAAAATGTCTTTGGTAGCCACTCCTCGTAGAAAAGCTGTAGTAGTGGCTGTAGCCCTTGTGGAATGAGGTCTGATGTTTCTTGGAGCTGTCTTCCCATGGTAAGAGTAACAAAATCTAATGCAATTTCCTATCCACTTAGAGATTGTCTGTTTTGAAATTGCTTTTCCTTCCATTCCTGTTGCATATGCTACCAATAACTGGTCAGTTTTTCTATTGTTCTTGGTTCTGTCCAGGTAGTAGCGCAATTGTCTATGTACATCCAAGGTATGTAATAGCCTTTCTCCCCTGTTCTGTGGGTTGGGGAAGAAGGTAGGCAGGTGGATAGCTTGGTTTAAAGATACCCTGGAGACCACCTTTGGCATAAAAGTAGGATTAGTTCTCAAGGACACTCTATCTTGATGGAAGATAAGGAAGGGTTGTACTGCCATTAATGCCTGTAATTCAGAAACCCTTCTTGCTGAAGTGATTACAAGCAGGAAAGCAGTTTTCCATGATAAATACTGTAATTCTGCTGTTGCTGCTGGTTCAAAAGGAGGAAGTGTCAATTTTTCTAGTACAAAGTTCAAGTCCCAAGCTGGCAATGGTGGCTTCCTTGGTGGTTTTACATTTTTAATTCCTCTCAGAAACTGCCTGAGTAGAGGATGTGAGAAGACTGGAGGATCCATGTTGTATTCTGCCGAAATGGCTGATGCATGAATCTTAATGGAAGAATAGGACAGGCCATTGTGGAAAAGCTCTGCCAAGTATTCCAGGATGTTAGCTATGTTTACCACTGACACATTTTCTCCTTTTGCTGCACTCCAAATGAGATATCTTTTCCATTTTGCTGAATAAGTTTTCCTTGTTGAGGGTCTGCGAGCCCCCAAGATAATGTCCTTAACCCTTTGAGATAAATCTGGGTTATTGTGTCTTATGCAATGTTCCAGGCAGCTAGCTGCAGCGTTTGTAGGTTTGGATGCAGGGTTTTGAAGTTGTTCTGTGTTAGCAGTAAGGGAACTAGGGGTAGAGGCCATATTTGTTCCCGAGACATACTCCTCAGTAATGGGTACCAATGCTGCCTCGGCCAGTCTGGAGCTATCAGGATGATCCTTGGCCGGTCTTCTTTGATCTTCAGTAGCACCTTGTGCATCAAAGGAAGAGGTGGGAATGCATATGCTGTCAGGTTTTTCCAACTGAAAGAGAGGGAGTCCACCTTCCAAGCAAGTGGGTGGTATGCCCTTGTGCAGAATTTTTTCAATTGGTGGTTGTGTGGGGATGCGAATAAGTCTATTTCTGGTAGTCCCCATTTTCTTGTAATGGATTTGAAGATGTCTGGATGCAGCATCCATTCGTGGGCATCCGTGGTAGTTCTGCTTAGGATGTCTGCTAGTATATTTTCTTTTCCCGGTACAAATATTGCCTGTAGCTGAATGTTGTAGCTCAGGGCCACATTCCAGAGGTCCATTGCCATCCGGCATAGAGGGTATGAATGTGTGCCTCCCTGTTTGTTGATGTACCACATAACTGTGGTGTTGTCCGTCCTTATCAGCAACTGACCCTGTTGAAGAAACGGTCTGAATGTCTGGATTGCCAGCATCTCCTTTTGATTTATTTGGAGGTTCAGCTGCTCTTGAGTCCATAGGCCTTGTATGCACTTGTCCAGCATGTGTGCCCCCCAACCGAGGTCTGAGGCGTCCGTGGTGATAGTCTGGCTTGGTTGAGGGCTGTGGAAGGGCAATCCTTTGTTCAATTGACAGGCCTGGGCCCACCATTGGAATTCTTGTTTCAGGCATGGAATTATTGGAATTTGGGTTTCTAGGCTGTGCTTGTGCTGAGACCATAAATTCCTTAGGTACCATTGCAACTTCCTCATATGTAGTCTGGCATGTGGAATCAATATTATGCAGGATGCCATGTAACCCAGGGCTTGCAGGACTTAAGTTATTGCCTGGGATGGTATCAGCCTTGACTTTTTTATATTGACTGTGTACCCCAAGGCTTGTAGTAGATGAATGACCTTTTTCAAATCTTTTTCTAATTTGTTTTTGTTGTCCGCTTGTAACAGGCAGTCGTCCAGGTAAGGGTAAATTTGAATCCCCTGAAGCCTGCAATAAGCAATTACTGATGCCAGGCATTTCGTGAATACTCTGGGCGCAGTAGATAAGCCAAAGGGCAATGCTGAGAATTGATAATGCTCTGATCCTGCAAGAAATCTGAGGTATCTTCTGCAATTTGGTCGAATGGGGACGTGCAGGTATGCCTCGAGATCTAGAGTTACCAGCCAAGACTCCTTGCCCAGTATGGGAAGGAGCTGCTGTAGGGTCAGCATCTTGAATTTTGGAACAATGAGATATGTGTTTAGAGCGGACAGGTCGAGAATAGGTCTCCATTGGTTTTCTTTTCTTGGCACCAGGAAAAGTCTGGAGTAAAATCCTTGTCCTTGTTCCATAGACGGTACCTTTTCTATAGCTCTCATCCTTATCAAGTGGTCTATTTGTTTTAGAGCTTTTTTCTTTTGATTTGGAGGTAGGTTTGGCATTCCTCTCTTCCTTGGTAGAGTATGGAAGCGAAACCTGTAACCTTGGTCTATTGTCTGTAAAATCCATTTGTCTCCTGTGATGTGATGCCAGTTTTCCGAAAATAAGGCTAGTTTTCCGCCCAAGGGTGCTTCTAGTTGTTCCCTGGTAGGCGGTCTCAGAGCCAAGTCACTGTGATTGTCCTGTGGAAGTGGTAGTGGCTGGATCTGTGGCAGTACTTCGCTGGTTGTTGGGCTGCCACTGACGCCCCCTGTAGGCACCTCTGGATTGCCCCCTGCCTCTTGGGTGCCTATTCCTGCCTCTCTGTGTTCTGGTGTCTGGAAAGGACCAATTCTTGGAAGGCCAGTTCCTACTAAACGTTGGAGGCTGGACCTGTAAGAAATCCTTGACTGTCTGTACAGATTTTGCTTTCTCTTCCACCTTCTTCAGCACCTGTTGTGCAGGGGGGCCAAACAAATTGAGCTTATCCATGGGAGCATCTAGAAGCTTTGATTTAACATGGTCTGGTAAGGACTGCTCTTTTAACCATGCATGCCTTCTGATTACTGTACCAGTCATAGCTGATCTAAAGGAAGCCTCCAGTGCATCATAGCCGCATTTTAAGGAATGATTACTGACCTGCAGAATGTTATGTACCATTTCCTGAAGAGATTTTTTGTCTAATGGTTCAGGTGAGGACAGTTTTTTAGTTAACTGGTCTAACATAAATTCCTGATACTGAATCATGTGGAATTGACAGTTTAAGGCCCTAGCTGAAAGAGTAGCAGAAGTGTAAACTTTTTTACCCCATCTCTCTAAGGCCCTGGGATTCCCTTTCAGAGAGGAGGGGTTTTTTGGCAGAGGTAGCTGCTACTGCCTTGGGTCCCTGTGAAATACTTTCAGGATCTGCAAAAGGAGCCTTATACAAATGATAATGTGTGTCCAGAACCCTGTAGTACCTGTCGGGCTTAGCAGGGGCCGGAGGAAGTGAATCAGGAGCAGTACAAGCATCATTAAATGCATCATCCACCACAGTAAGTACTGGAGGAATGGCTAAAGGCCTATGCTGTGGCAAATGCAAAAAGGTCCTAAGCCTTTTCCTAGAGTCTGAGAAATCCTGGCCCTGCCATTGAAATTGTTCCCTCATAGCATGCAAGGTTTCCCCAAAAGAAAATTCCTCAGGAGGAGAGGCAGAAGGAATGGAGTCTTCCGCATCAGAGTCCTCATAAGGGGAATAAGGGCCCTCTGGAGGGTCTGTATGTTCTGAATCATCAGAGGAGTAATCTGTAGAAACTGGCTCAGGGGGCTCTGCTCTAGGCCTCTTCTCTGGAGGTGGGTGAGAGGCCCTGTCAGGGTGAGGTTGGGATCCCCGGATCAAGGAAATAAGATCCTCTGCTAGACTAAGCATTTGAGTACTAGAGCTAGGCCTGTGAGAGGGGGTCTTAGCAGGCACACTCTTGGTAGATTTTGCTGCTTTAGCCCTGGCAAAAGCCTTAATCGACATGGATGCAGGGGGCCTAGCAGCTCCACGTGCAGGAGTAGATATATCTAAAGGAATAGTATCAGATAAATCCTGGGATCCTGTAGGAGCAGGTGGGATTTCAGTAGCAGATTCTGCCATGCTGGATGAGGCCTCGGTAGGAGGCAAGCTTTCGGCCGAAGGAAGGACCGTGGACTCGGTTTCAGCCGAAACTGAGACACTCGCGGTTGACTTAACCGTGGTTTCGGCCGAAACCATGGCCGCGAGTGTCGGTCCTTTTCCTTGCGCTTTTTAGTAAATTGCGAAGTCGGAGTCTCTGACGGCATGATATAAGCAAAAGCGGAGCCGAAAAACTCCTCAGCAAATTCCGACCGATGTCTAAGTGTCCGTCAGTTGAAGGAAGCACAGGCTAGACAAGCTGCTACGTCGTGGTCTGGGCCTAAACAAGGTAGGCAGTAAGAGTGGAAATCTTTATGAGGTATTTGTTTCCCACAAGTTAAACAGTTATTCACTTTTTCTGACATTGGCTGAGGCAAGAAAGAGTCCCCAACGGGGTACTTAGCTTTTTAGAAGTCTTCGGTAGTCGTAATCTCTGGTTCTGACCGACTGGCACTTGTGAACAGCTTCTGCTTCGGGCGCCACGCGGCAAGAAAGACTGAGGAAAATGGCGTCGGCTGATGCCTTTATACCCGAAGAACTGCAGCTATGACGTCGGGTGAAGTGCGACATCAGCCGAGGCCAGACCCAGACTTTGGAATCCGGCCGACCGAAGGGCTGCCTGAGGACAGGACAACCCATTTGTTAGGACTGCAGATGCATCCATGAAGGACATCTGCCTTAGTAAAGGGTGTGAGAATCTGGGAGGATCCGTATTATATTGAGCTGAAATGGCTGAAGCATGGATCTTAATGGATGAGAAAGAAAGGCCTTTGTGTAGCATCTCAGTTAAGTATTGCAGTATTTGAGGAATGTTTGGTATCCAAGGATTTTGGCCTTTAGCCTGGTTCCATGCACAAAATCTTTTCCATTTGTCTGAGTAAGTTTTTCTGGTGCTGGGCCTCCTGGCCTCCAAAATGACATTCAGGACGTCCTTTGAGAGAAGTGTTGATTGATAATTCAAGGTATTCACCATGCAGCTAAATTTAAAGTCCTGAGCTGACTGTGAAGGATCTGAGAGTTTTGCTGAGTCAACAGAAGTGGGAAATGAGGTAAGATCCATGGAGGGCTGTGAGTCAAGGTCCTTAGTAATGGGTACCAGTGCTGACGTGGCCAGTCCAGAGCAATGAGGATCATTTGTGGTCTCTCTGATCTGACTTTCAGTAATACCTTGGTCAAGAGAGGTAGTGGTGGGAAGGCATAGACTGTCAATGCATTCCAACTGAATGATAGGGCATCCACTTTCCAGGCTAGGGAATGATAAGTCCTTGTGCAAAGTTGCTGTAGTGGGCAATTGTTGGGAGAGGAAAATAGATGTCTGGGCATCCCCACCTTTGAGTTATCATTGAAAATACTTGTGGGTGTAGTCTCCACTCGTGAGGATCTGCCAAATTTCTGCTTAATTCGTCTGCCAATATGTTTTCCTTTCCTGGCAGGAATTGTGCTTGCAGTTGTACTTGGTAAGTAAATGCTGTGTTCCACAAGGTCATTGCCTGTCTGCATAAGGGGTAGGAGTGTGTTCCTCCCTGTTTGTTTATATACCACATAACTGTGGTGTTGTCTGTCCTTAGTAGTTGTTCTGGATGCAAGAGGTCCTTGAAGGCTGTCAGTGCATTTTGCACAGCTAGCATCTCCTTTTGGTTGATGTGTAGATGCATTTGTTTTGCAGACCATTTGCCCTGTATGCACTGTCCTGCCATGTGTACTCCCCAGGCGTAGTCTGAAGAATTTGTTGTCATAGTTTGGTTTGCTGGAGGTAAGACAAAAGGAAGACCCTTGTTTATTTGACATGCTTGAGCCCACCATAGGAACTCTTTTTGAAGGCAGGGAATGAGAGGTATACTTGTTTCGAGGATATGCCTGTGTTGAGTCCATACACTTTTCAGGCACCATTGTAATTTCCTCATATGCAGCTTTGCATGTGGAATTAGTTGAAAGCAGAATGCCATGAACCCCAATGCCTGCAGGATTTTCCTTGCAGTGAGCTGGGTAAAAGTTGCCATCTTTTTGAAGTATTGAGTCAGTTGTTTTTGTCTGGCGTGAGATAAGCCATCTGGGCCGTTGTATTTAAGCTGGCACTCAGGAATATTATGTCTTGTGAGGGTATTAGCTTTGACTTCTTTTTGTTTACTGTGTACCCTAGGCAACTTAGCAGCTATGTTACAAATGCCAGATGCTGTAATAGAATGGCCTTGCTGTTCGCTTGGATCAGGCAGTCGTCCAGATATGGATAAATCTGTATTCTTCATTGTCTGCAGTATGCAATTACTGATGCCAGGCATTTCGTAAATACTCTGGGCACAGTAGATAAGCCAAAGGGCAATGCAGAGAATTGATAATGCGTTGTACCTGCCAAAAATCTGAGGTATCTTCTGCAATCTTGTCTGATAGGGACATGCAGGTATGCCTCTTTGAGGTCCAACGTTACCAGCCAAGACTCCTTGCCCAGCATGGGAAGAAGCTGCTATAGTGTGAGCATTTTGAATTTGGGTACCTCCAGGTATGTGTTTAGAATTGAGAGGTCTAAAATGGGTCTCCAGGCTTTGTCCTTTCTTGGCACTAGAAATAGTAGAGTAAAAACCTAGACCTTGCTCCTTTGTAGGTACCTTTTGAATTGCTTTCATATCCATGAGAGCTGAAATTTGCGTTTGTGCCTCTGCCCATTGGTTTGGAGGCAGATTTGGCATGCCACTCATCCGTGGTAAAGTGTGAAAATGAAATCTGTAGCCTCGGGTAATAATATCCAGAACCCATTTGTCCTTTGTTATGATGCGCCAATTTTGTGGAAATAGAGCCAGTTTTCCTCCCAAAGGTGCTGCCAGGGCAATTTTGCTTGGCAGGCGAAGAGGGAAGACATTGTGTTTGTTTCCTGGATGGTTGAGATCTTTCATCTCCACCTCTTTGAGTTGTTGTAGGTCATTGTCTAGGCCTTATAGAACCTTGTGGCTGGCCTCTGCCCCTTGGGTGTTTGTACCTACCCCTTTGGGGTCTGTCTGATGCAGGAAAGGACCAGTTTTTCTTTTTTTTTTTTTGATGGCCAGTTGCTGCTGAAACGAGGAGGTTGTACCTGTAAAAAATCTTTAACTGTCTGCATAGATTTTGCCTTTTCTTCCATTTTCTTTAAAACTTCCTCTGCTTTGACACCAAATAACACATCTTTCTGCAAAGGAGCATCCAATAACTTTGCTTTGACATGTTCTGGTAAGGCTTGCTCTTTTAGCCAAGCATGTCTACGTTTTACAGATCCTGTGACAGTTGCTCTACATGAGGCTTCCAATGAATCAAAACCACACTGTAAGGTATGCTTTCCCACCTGTTCTGCTGCATGCAGCAAATCCTGCATATCTTTGAAATCAGGTTGATCTGTCTGAGGGATCATTTTCTGCTTTAACTGTGTAATCAAGTACTGCTGGTATTTTAGCATGTGGAACTGGCAGTTTAAGGCCCTAATGGCCAAAGTGGCAGATGTATACACTTTCTTCCCCCATCTTTCTAATGCTCTGGAATCTCCTTCAGAAGGTAGTGAATTCTTAGCAGTAGAGGCCTTAACCCCTTTGGGACCCTGGGAAATGGTTTTGGGGTCTGCAACAGGGCTTTTATATAGAAACTTATGAGAATCAGGAACTCGGTATTATCTGTCTGGTTTAGCTGGTGCAGGAGGTAAGGAATCTGGGTTTAGACTCGATTTGGTGTAATCATCCAAAATGTCTAAAACTGGAGGAATTGCAAGGGGTCTATGCTGTGGGAGAAGGAACTCACGGAGTCTTTTCTTAGAGTCAGAGTAATCTTGGCCTTCCCAATGGAAGTGTCCCTCGTGGTGTGTAAAGTTTCCCCAAAAGAGTAGTCTTCAGGGGGGGAGACAGAGGGAATGGACTCTTCAGCATCTGAGTCTTCATAAGGAGGGAAGGAATAATCCTGGTCCTCAGAGTTAGCTGAGGAAATGGATGTTTGGTCAGAGGAAGGATAATCTTCCTCCAGTCTAGGCCTTTTGTCAGGAGGGGGTTGTGAACCCCTGATAAGGGTAATTAAATCCTCAGCCATCTTAAGCATCTGTTTTTTAGGCATAGGGGCCTGTGGGGGGGAACTGTGGACCAGGTTTCCTAACTTTTAAGGTGGGGTTTTAAGTTTAGCATAAGACTTAATAGAGATGGTTGTCGGTTTGAAGACACCTTCAGAAACCGAAAGCCTGTCCAAAATCTCCGGATCACAGTCAGGGTTGGCGTCCGAGGGGTGAGATGGAACCGGCTCCTGAGGCCCAGCTGATTCGGTCTGGGAGGCCATCAGAATTTCTAAATCAGCGGTAGTCAGGGGCTGCGTAGGTGCCTCGCTGAAAACCAGAGAACCGCTGGTAAGCCTTGCTGAGGCCTCGGTATCTGGTCTTGGCCTTGGTTGCCTGTCCTTATCCTTGCGTTTTTTAATCATTGCTGATTTCGGTTGTTCCGACGACATGCTATAATTAAATTTTCTGCCAAAATAATGTCAGGCGAAATCTGCCCGACGCTTGATTGTACGTTTGTTGAACCTAGCACAAAACCGACAACCAGAGACTTCGTGGTCTGGGCCTAGGCAAGGAATACAATAAGAATGAAAATCCTTATGAGGTATTTGCTTCCCACAAGAAATGCAATTATTAACTTTGTCTGACATCGGTCTGAGGCAAGAAAAGTTTCCCCAATGGGGTACTTAGCTTTAGAGAAGACTTCGGGCTGAAATTCGATTCGAAAATCTCAGAAGCTAGCCGACCGGCACTTGCGAACTGCTTCTGCTTCGGGCACCGCGCGGCAAGAAAGACTGACGAAAATGGCGTTGGCTGCCTCTTTTATCCCCCTGTCGCACTGATGTCAGGGAAGAAGTGACGACAACAGACGCTGGACCAAGACTTTGGGATTCGGCCGACTGCGGGACTGCCTGACGGCAGGATAACCCAAGTGTAATGACTGCAGCAGTATAACACGATGAACATCTGCAGTGGCAAAGCCTGCTCTGGATTTAGAGGTAGTGCTTTGTAAAAGTGTGCACTGAAGTCCAGGTTGCAGCCTCCAAAATGTCCTTGGTTGGTACTCCTCTGAGGAAGGCTGTTGAGGCTGCTGCTCTGGCAGAATGTGGCCTAATGCCCTTAGGCACTGATTTGCCATGTTGTGAATAGCAAAAACTAATGCAGTGGCCTATCCATTTTGAAATAGTCTGCTTTGAAATAGCTTTTCCTTGCGATCCTGCAGCATATGCCACTAAGAGTTGCTCAGTCTTTCTGAAAACTTTAGTTTTGTTCAAGTAAAAGCTTAGCTGTCTGTGTATGCCCAAAGAATGCAGAAGTCTCTCCCCCTTATTCTGTGGGTTTGGATAAAAGGTAGGCAAATGTATGGTTTGGTTAAGAGCCACACTGGACACTACCTTAGGCATAAATGTTGGGTTTGTCCTTATAGAAACCTTGTCCAGATGGAAAATAATAAAATGTTCCACAGCCATTAGTACATGTAACTCTGAGACTCTTGCTGAAGTTATTGCTAGGAGAAGAGCTGTTTTCCATGATAGGTATTTTATTTCTGCTGTATTAGCTGGCTCAGAAGGAGGCAGTGTGAGTTTTTCCAAGACAAAATTGAGGTCCCATGCATGTATTGGAGCTCTCCTTGGAGGTCTTATGTTTTTGGCCCCTCTGAGATACTGCCTTAGCAGTGGATGAGAAAAAATAGGTGGGTCCGTATTGTAATGAGTTGAAATGGCAGAGACATGGATCTTAATTGATGAGAAGGATAGGCCTTTGTCCAGCATCTCAGTTAGGTACTGTAAAATCTGGGGAATATTTGGTACAAGCGTGTCAATTCCTTGCGCCTGGTTCCAAGCATAGAATCTCTTCCATTTTTCTGCATAAAATTTTCTGGTGCTGGGCCTCCTGGCCTCCAGAATAACATCCATAACTGCTTTAGAGAGAGGTGTGTTCTGAATGGTTACATTATCCACCATGCAGCCAGATTTAGGGTTCTGAGCTGGGTGTGCAGAAACTGATTGTTTTGATGGGTCAGCAAATGAGGAATTTGAGGTAAAGTCCAGGCTGGGCCTTGAGACAAGCTCTTTAGGATTGGGTACCAGTGCTGGCGTGGCCAGTCTGCGGCAATCAGGATAATTTTTGGCTTCTCTCGTCTGACCTTTAGGAGTACCTTGGGGAAGAGAGGCAGAGGAGGGAAGGCATATACTGTAAGGGCTTTCCAGCTGAATGAAAGGGCGTCCACTTTCCATGCTTGTTTGTGATAAGTCCGAGTGCAGAATCTCTGTAGCTGGCAGTTGTGAGGGGAGGCAAATAGATCTATGTCTGGGCATCCCCATTTCCCTGTTATCATGCTGAAGATTTGTGGATCTAGTTTCCACTCGTGAGGATCCATGAGGTTTCTGCTTAGTTCGTCTGCCAAAGTACTTGTCCTTCCTGGCAGGAATTGTGCTTGCAGGTGTACTTGATAAGTCAATGCTGTGTTCGAAAAAGTCATGGCTTGTCTGCAGAGAGTCATGTGTGCCTCCTTGCTTGTTTATGTACCACATGACTGGAGTACTGTCAGTCTTTATCAGCAGTTGTCCTGGATGAAGAAGGTCCTTGAAGGCTGTCAGGGCATTCTGTACAGCTAGCATCTCTTTTTGATTGATATGAAGATGCATTTGGCTTGTGGGCCATGTGCCCCGAAAACATTTTCCTGCCATTTGTGCCCCCCAGGCATAATCTGCTGCATCTGTTGTTAGTGTCTGCCTGGCTGTGGGTAAAGTGAATGGCTCTCCCTTGTTGTGGCGACAGGCCTGTGCCCACCATCAAAACTCCTGTTGCAGGCAGGGAATGAGAGTAATTAATGTTTCCAGGATGTGGCAATGTTGAGTCCAAACACTTTTTAGATACCATTGTAGTTTCCTCATATGCAGTCTTGCATATGGAATTAGTAGAATGCAGGATGCCATGTAGCCCAGAGCCTGCAGAATTTTTCTTGCAGATAATTGGGTCTTTGTTGCCATGCTTTTGAAGTAAGAAGTCAGTTGCCTCTGTTTGTGTCTGGCATGAGATGAGCCATCTGGGCAGCTGTATTTAAGCTTGCAGCCAGGAATATTATCTCTTGAGAGGGTACCAGTTTTGATTTATTTTCGTTTACTGTGTGCCCTAGGCAAATTAGTAATCTTTTTACAAACACCAGATGCTTTAGTAGAATGTCTTCAGTCTTGGCTTGAATAAGGCAGTCATCCAAGTAAGGATATATTTGAATTCCTCTTTGTCTGCAAAATGCAATTACTGGTGCCAGGCATTTTGTGAAGACCCTGGGCGCAGTAGATAAGCCAAAGGGCAGTGCAGCGAATTGGTAGTGCATTGAGCCAGCTATGAATCTGAGGTATCTTCTGCAAGATTGTCTGATTGGGACATGTAGGTATGCCTCTTTGAGGTCCAAAGTTACTAGCCAAGCCTTCTTGCCCAGCATGAGCAGAAGCTGCTGCACAGTCAACATTTTGAATTTTGGAACGTCCAGAAAAGTATTTAGAATAGACAGGTCCAGAACTGGTCTACAGGCTTTGTCCTTTCTTGGTACTAAGAAAAGTCTCGAGTAAAATCCTTATCCCTGCTCTTGTTGTGGCACTGACTGAATTGCCCTCATGTCCATGAGAGATAAAACTTGTTTTTGTGCCTCTGCCCATTGATTGTGAGGCAGGTCTGGCATACCTTTTGCCTTTGGAAGGGTGTGAAAGTGGAACCTGTAGCCCTGAGAGACTATATTTAAGACCCATTTGTCCTGGGTGATCATGTGCCAATTTTGTGAAAAAAGTGCTAGCTTTCCCCCTAAGGGTGCTGACAAAAGATAAGTGCTTGGCATTGGCAGAGGGAAGTCATTGGGACTGTTTCCTATAAGGCTGTGATTTGTCTTCTCCGCTTTTGGAGGTAGAAGCACCCCATTGCTTGGGCCTGTATGAGCCCTGGGGCTGTTGTCTGCCTCTAGGGCATCTGTATCTGCCTCTTTGTGGCCTGTCTGACGATGGAAAGGACCAATTCTTAGAAGGCCAGTTCCTGCTAAATCTGGGTGGCTGTACCTGTAAGAAATCCTTTACTGTCTGCATAGATTTAGCTTTATCCTCCATTTTCTTCAACACCTCTTCTGCCTTAACACCAAACAAAGTATCATGCTGTAATGGAGCATCCAATAATTTTGCTTTAACATGATCAGGCAGATTCTGTTCCTTTAACCAAGCATGCCTTCTAATGACAGAACCTGTAACTACGGCCCTGCAAGAGGCCTCCAGTGAATCAAAACCACACTGCAAAGTATTCTTTCCCACTTGTTCAGCTGCATGCAATAAATCCTGCATTTCCTTGTTCTCAGAACATTCAGAATTTGTCAACATTTTCTGTTTTAACAGTGACATTAAGTATTGCTAATATTTAAGCATATGAAACTGACAATTTAAAGTCCTTACAGCCAAGGTAGCAGAAGTGTAAACTTTTTCTCCCATCTGTCCAGTGTCCTTGAATCCCTATCTGAGGGGACAGGGTTTTTTGCAGTAGAGGCCTTGACCCCTTTGGGACCCGGAGATATAGTTTCTGGGTCAGCAGCAGGGTTTTTGTATAGAAATTTATGAGAATCTGGAACCCTGTAGTATCGGTCTGGCTTAAAAGGTGCAGGAAATAAAGAGTCGGGAGACAGTCCCAACTCTGAAAATACATCATCTACAATGTCTAGAACAGGTGGAACAGCAAGAGGTCTGTGCTGAGGTAGTAGAAGAAAGTCTCTGAGCCTTTTCTTAAATTCTGAGTAATCTTGGCTCTCCCAGTGGAAATGCTCCCTCGTGGTATGCAGGGTTTCTCCAAAGGAATAATCCCCAGGAGGAGAAGCTGAAGGAATAGATTCTTCAGCATCAGAATCCTCATAAGGAGGAATGGAATATCCCTGTTCTGAAGAGGAGTCAGAGGAAATGGAAACCTGATCTGAGGAATCATTCAGTGTCTTGCCTAGGCCTCTTATCAGGAGGGGGATGGGAACCCCTGATCAAAGTAATTAGGTCTTCGGCCATTTTAAGCATCTGTTTCTTAGGCATGGAAGTCTGTCCTGGAGAATGCTGTACATGTTTCCTGGTCTTTAAAGCTGTTTTAGTCTTTGTCTTGGATGCTGAAGTTGGCTTGATATAAAGCTGTGTAGGTCTGAAAACACCCTCAGAAGCCGATGCCTGCACAGCAGCTACGGACCCATCTGAGGGATTAGTTTCTGAAGGCCCAATACCTTGAGTATCCAGAGGTCTAGTTGTCTCCACATGGGAGTCGGAGGTGGCTTCTGGCTCTGAGGTAGCAGGTGTCAGGAGCTGCGAAAGCACCTCATTGAGAACCGGTGACTGGCCTAGAAGAGGCTTTGTCATCGGTTTTGGACCTCGGATGCTGTCCTTTTCTTTTTCCTTGTGATTTTTATGAACTCTGGTCATCGGCAGTTCCGACGGCATTATATAGTTAAACCTACGGCCAAAGTAATGAAATGTAAAATCGTACCGACGCTTAATAGTGCGTTGGTTAAATCTAGCACAAAACCAACAACTAGCAACGTCATGGTCAGGGCCTAGGCAAGGAATACAGTAAGAATGAAAATCCTTATGAGGTATTTGCTTCCCACAAGAAATACAATTGTTAACGTTTTCTGACATCGGTCTGGAGCAAGAAAAAAGTTTCCCCAACGTGGTACTTAGCTTTACTGAAGACTTTGGATCTGAAATTCAATTTCGAAAATCTCAGGAGTCGGCCGACCGGCACTTCCGAACTTCTTTTGGTTTGGGCACTGAGTAGCAAGAAAGACTGAAGAAAATGGCGTTGGCTGCATCTTTTATACCCGTGGCGCACTGACATCAGGGAAGAGGTGACAGCAACTGACGCCGGACCAGGACTTTGGAATTCAGGCCGACTGCGGTTAGCCTGCCAGCAGGATAACCCAAGTGTAATGACTGCAACAGTGAAACACGATGAACATCAAGGTTTTCCATGACAAATACTTGAGGTCGCAAGAAGAGGCTGGTTCAAAAGGTGACATTGTCAGAGCTTGTAGAACTAATGATAAATCCCATGGTTGAATAGGTTCTCTAAAAGGTTGCTTCAAATGATTCACACCTTTTATGAAGGTCTTGCACAATTTATGGGACATGAGAGGAATCTTGGACACCCTCATGAAAATTATAAATGGCAGCCAAATGAACTCTAATGGTAAAGGCCGACAGACCCAATTGAAAAAGTTCGGCCAGATAGTCTAGCATTATCGACACTGGTGCTGAAAAGGGGTCTACTTGCTTATCTTTCAGCCAACAGGTAAATCTTTTCCACTTGCTCAGATAAGTAAACACGCTAGGAGGCAAATGGAAGCCTGCGGTGATAAAATATAATATGATGTATAAGCTGAAAAGCTGCAACAGCAAATCTAAAACGATGCAATCTTCCAAACGGCCTATAAAGGCAACAGTTTAAACAGTACAAACTCCAAGAAGCCGGTAATAGCGTAAAAAGATTTAATTTCCGCTTTCGTCACGCCTTCATCAGAATACAAAAAAATACTACTACTACAACACTTTAAATAGCCATTCCAATCAATCAATTAACTCTAATTAAAAACATGAAATACAAATCACTAAATAACATTTTATAAAAAGTATGTGTTTAAATCAATACTAGAACCCTTGTCAATATTTAATTTACGGTCTTTTAAAAAGCATTTCACATTGATGCTTTCATTTAAGCCTGGATGAATGTCGGACTTTAATCTAATTTGCCACATACATTCTCTTTGCTCAATATGATTTTTAAAATCTCCTGCTCTTTTGTCTGAAGTACATTTTTCTAAAATAGAAAATAAAAACTTATTGAAACTAGAGCATGTTATAGAATGCTTGTATAAAGCATTATTACTATCTTTAGCCTTAATGGCGTATAGATGTTCTTTGATCCTAGTGGCTAAAGACCTAGTCGTCATGCCAACATAAAATGCTGGACAAGACGAACAAATACTAACATAGACTACACCTGTGGTGTTACAATCCATGAAGTCAGAGACTTCTATAATTTTATCGGAGCTAACAATGTCAATAAAAGGACCTTCTGAGATGTACCTACAGATTTTACAATTGTAGCACCGAAACATCCCATTTTTTCTACCTACAGAAACAAGTTCTTTGTTATGATGATGTTCAAAAATATTTTTTAAAGTATTTGTTTTACGTAATGTAAAATGAGGCTGGTTACCTACTATGCCAAAAATCTCTCTGTTACCTTGTAGCACTTTCCAGTTAGTTTGTATAACTTTCTTTATTTTGTTACTGTCTAAACTCATATCCAAGGAACAAATAATATTTTTGTTGTTATCTTCTAATCTATTGATTTCATTAAAAACTATTCTTTCATCATGTAAAATGGCAATAAATTGATTAGATCGCTTATTAAACACTTCTAAGGCTGTGTCAATTAAAACATCTTTTTTATATCCACGTTGAATGAATAAATCAATAATAAATTTTAACTCAGATATTAATACATCTTCTTTTGTTGTCATGCGACAGGCACGGATAAATTGCCCTCTTGGAATGTTTTTCTTAATATATCCAGGATGCCCACTTTTATTATGTAAATATCCGTTCGTAAAAGTGGCTTTTCTATAAATTTTACTATGAAATGCCTGCTCATCATTGTCCCACCAAACATGTACATCCAGAAAATTGATTGCTGTGCCAACATCTCCTAACGTGAATTTTATGTAGCTAGATAGAGAATTGGCTAAATCAATAAATGTGCGTACAGTATCAATGTTACCCTCTATAATAAACAGTAAATCATCAATAAATCTGCAATAGAAAAGAACTTTGAATTTTTCTTTCAGAATTTTAAAACAATCCAGTTCCCACCACGCCATGACAATGTTAGCAAAAGCTGGGGCTGCAGAAGACCCCATGGCTACACCACGTTTCTGTCTGTAATAATTTTGTTCAAACATAAAAAAATTATTTTCTAAAACAATCTCCATTAATCTACACAAAACTATAATAATGGAATTAGAAAATGACTTCTTGTTAGTGAGATAATTACATAATGCCTCTACCCCTTCAGCATGAGGAATGCAGGAATATAAACTCACTACGTCCATGGTGAATATAATGTATTTGGAGGGATCAAAGATACTATCACTTTTTCTTTTAGTGAAAATTTTTAATTTTTCCAAAAAATGCCAGGAATCTTTTATGTACGATGTATTTTCGTAAATCACCGGTCCCAATAATGCATCAATAACAAGGGAAATACCCTCAGTTATTGATTGAGGAGATGACACAATGGGACGAAACGGTGGATCTAAGATATTTTTGTGCGTCTTAGGCACCCCAAAAATAACTCCTATTTTTGGTTTCTCAATGAGACAAAAATTGTATAATTTGAAATTAATTTCGCTGGACATTAATGCATCATATAAATGTGCATGTACCATTTTAAACTTGTTTAATATAGTATAATAGGGGACTAATTCATACTCTTCAGTATTATTTAATAATTTTAACATAGCAGAACCATACTGGTCCTTTCTCATAATGACTATGTTAGACCCCTTATCACTTTTCATGAATCTTAGTTTGCCTGAAAGCGACTTTAAATTAACCAATGCCTTCCTTTCATGTTTATTTAAATTATCTGTAAAATGAATGTTGGACTTGAATAAATACTCAATATCCTTAATGCATATCTCCTCAAAAATCTTAATAGTGTGATGGAGACTGGGAGTATAGGAAGAAGGTTTAATAAAGCAACATTTATTCTCAGGAATGTCATGCATTAAGAACGACAGATTGATTTTTCTTGTATATTTTTTTAAATCTACTATAGTTTTACTAAAATCTGCCCTTTTGTTAGGAATAAAATTCAGTCCATAACTAAGGATTTTCAACTCAAATTTGTCGAAAGAATGTCCAGATAAATTAATGATGTTAGAATGGTCAGAGTTGTTGTTATTGTTTAACATTCGTCCCCCGACGAATTCGAACCCAAAAAAGTACGGCTTCTTGTTAAGATAGAACTCTTCTGGTTCTCCATTTCAACACCTTTCTTTCTGGTCTTTTGGCTTATAAATGGTTCAGCAACATCATTAGATGTGCTACTGGTTATATTGGTAATGGGAGCATTGAACAAATTCCTTGTGGTGGAATTGAACTTGTCATTGTTGGTGGTTTGTCTTTCCTGAGGATCGTCTCTTAACATACTTAAACAGGAGGCACTGGTAGCAACTAATGGCGGGAATTCAGTGCTGTAATTGCCAGAATTTTTGCTAAAATCGGATCCTAAACTTCTTCCAAAACCGTTTTTTTTAGCTAAAGCTGCTGAATGATTTGGCTGAACAATGTTGTTAGCCCCAGCTCGATGTATGTTATGGACAGATTGCCCATGTGGAAAACCTTCACGATTCCTAAAATTAGGAGCAAAATGACTATAAGCCGTTCGATTTTGATAACATGCTATATCTCTTTCCATTTTTGAATGCTTTCTGTTTGGAACCAATTTAGAATGCTCGCCAAGCTCTTTTGAGAAAAAACTGTATAACGCATTCATATCGTCATCATGCACATGTTCCTTTAAAAATAACTCAAGTTCTTTAATGTCATTAATGATTAAGGACATCTTTTCTACGTTGTTGTCAATAAGTAGTTGTAGAAAACGAAGTCCTGCTTCGTTAAAAAAAGTAACCAAACAGTCAAACATGGGATGCCCAATAGTTATGCCGTTTGGGCATTTGAAGAAGCGTAGACCTTTGGGGACTATCCCCATTTCAATACACTTCAAAAAGTAACAATTTTCTAAATCTAGAGATTGTACTGTTTAAACTGTTGCCTTTATAGGCCGTTTGGAAGATTGCATCGTTTTAGATTTGCTGTTGCAGCTTTTCAGCTTATACATCATATTATATTTTATCACCGCAGGCTTCCATTTGCCTCCTAGCGTGTTTTCTTGTGTTTTCTTGGGCGTTTTTGTGCTTTATCAGTTTTGCTCAGATAAGTAATTCTAGTGGAAGACATATGAGAAGCAATGAGAATATCACGTACTGGTAAAGAAAGATCATTCTGCCTGGCAATCAAGGGAATTGGAGTAGCCAAGCCATGAGCTTCAGGCTGTTCAAGTTGGGATGAATCAGGTTCTATGGATGTGAGATCAACTCCAGGGTTGAAAGGAGAATCTATGGTCGATCTAGTAGGTGAGAACAAAGGAAGGGGAACCAAATCTGTCGAGGCCAATATGGTCCTATAAGGATCACCTTGCTCTTCAACCGATGGGCTTTCTTCAGAAACTGGGGAAAGGGTGGAAATGCGTAAAGCAGACCCGAGGGCCAATCACGGACTAGAGCGTCCGTGGGTTACTGTCCCGTTGGGGGAATCAGAGCGAAGTAGTTGCTGCATTTGTAGTTGGTCGGGGATGCAAAGAGGTCGCAGCAAGGACGGCCCCAGCAGTGGAAGATCTCCGCCGCTATCAAGGGATTCAGGGACCACTTGTGAGGTTGAAAAATGCACCTGCTGAGTCTGTCTGCTATCACGTTGGAACTCCCGGGAATATGCGTTGCTAGAAGAAAATGGTTGTTAGCCATCGCCCATTGCCATATCCTCATGGCCTCTCGATAAAGGGGGCAAGATTTGGTTCCACCTTGCTTGTTGATGTACCAGACCACCACCATGTTGTCTGATTGAATCTCAATTGTCCCAGACGGCAGCAGGAGATAGAATGCTTGCAATGCCAGAAGCACCGCCCTCAGCTCTAGAACATACATATGCATATGGGCCTCCAGTTCGGACCAAGTGCCTTGGACAGTCTGTTCCTGACATAGCCCCCCCCCCACCCCATCAGGGAGGTGTCCGTGGTCACTGTGGCCTTGGGTTGCTAGGGGGAGAAAGGGCGAGACCATTGTAAGAGACTGTGTGTCATCCACCAATTTAAATCCTGTTTGCACGTGTTCGTTACTCGAATCATGGCTGAAAGAGGATGCTGAAAAGGACACCATTGGGTGAGCAGTAGCCATTGTAGAAGCCTCATGTGAAACCTGGCCAGGGGAACAATGGTGATGGAGGCTGCCATGGAACCCAACAGCTGTAGAACCGAGTGAGTCGTGGATTTTTCCTTTGAAAGGATTGGAATTAGTTGTTGCTTTATCCTTAGAATTCTGTGCTCTGGAATAGCAGCTCTGCAGTTTTTTGTGTCCAAGATAACCCCAATGAATTATGTCGACTGAGATGGGGTGAGATTGGATTTTTGCCAGTTTATGGTTATGCCTAGCCTTTGAGCAGCGAGGAGAGAGTAAGCCAGGGCTTTTTCCAGTAGATGTCTGGTGGGGGCAGAAATGAGCCAGTCGTCTAGGTATGGAAACACCTGGAATCCTTGAAGTCGCAAGTGAGCTGTGACAAGTGCCATGCACTTTGTGAACACTCTGGGGGCTGTAGAGTCCGAAGGGCAGTACTCTGAACTGGTAGTGACTGGCTCCTGCACGGAAGCGCAGAAAACATCTTGATGGCCTGTCCACCTTTATGTGGTAGTACGCATCTTGAAGATTTATAGAGCACATCCAATCGTCTTTTTCCAAAAGTGGGAGGATAGACTGTATTGTGACCATCCGGAATTTTTGTACTCTCACAAACCTGTTCAGTACACTGAGATCCAAAATTGGTCTCCAGTCCCCGGTTTTCTTTGGTACCAAAAATACTCGAGTAGAATCCGGATCCTATCTGGTCTGGAGGGACTATTTGGATGACTCTCTTTCTTAGCAGCTTTTCTATCTCTAGTGCTGCTTCTTCCCTTTGACTGGGTGGAACATCGGGAAGATTTTTTGAAGGGATGGGACAATGATCGATGGGGATATGATAATCTCTGGTTACAATCCTTTGTACCCAAGAATCGGTGGTGATGGTTAGCCAGGCAAAAGGGTACAAGGAGAAACGTCCCCCAACCACTTCCAGAGGAAAGGAGTTGGGCCTCTCTTCAGGAGCACTGGTAGTATTGACCAGGGAAAGAATCCCTGGAAAGCTAGTTACGCGGACCCCCTCTGCCTTGAAAGGAGAGTCTTCCCTGTGAGTTTCCCCCTCTGCCTCTGGGGAAGAACTCGGCCTGTGTGCCACGAAAAGGACCCTGAGATTTCTTGAACCATATCTTCCCACTATTTTGGTTTCTGGAGAAAGCACGTTGAGGGGAAGAATAACTGACACCTACGGCAGAAAGGGTCTTACCGTCCCTGTTCACATCTGGCCAGTGTGCTTTTAACTTTGGGCCCAAACAACTATGAGGCCTCAATGGGGGCATTAAGAAAGGAAGACTTAAAGGGTTCCGTGAAGTTACACAAGCGCATCCAGGCATGTCGTCTCAAGACCGCAGCTGAACTCCTTCTGATGCGTGAGATATCAGTCACATAGAGGAGTTAGATATAGATTCAATGGTTGCCAGCTGAGAGGCCACTTTGTCACGGACCTCATCAGACACGGCACCAGCCAAGCTTTCAGAGAGCTCAGAAACCAGATCCCTTTGAAGCCTGGTAAAATGTGTCATAAAATTCAGGAACCTGATAGCAAAGGTCGCTGAAGCAAAGGTGTGCTTCCCTATCCTGTCCAGGGCCCGGGACTCTGTTAGGCGGATGGACAGTCTGGCTTTCTTCTTCTGCCAGATCCTTTTCTGTTGCGGCCACCACCACCAAAGCATCCACACGAAGACCTTTGGACCAATGAGGATCCAAAGCAGGAGGGGACAAGATCTTATCTGGCCTCCAGGGAATACCTTTGACTGTATCAGGAGCCTTCCAAGCACGCTGCACGATGAGCCGGACAAGTTCATCGGCAGGTGGAGTAACCCAGGAGGTAGGGGGCCAGGCGCAAAAGGCCTGCAGGAACACAGATTCCTCAGAGGTCGGATTAGAGGACTGCCAGTCACCTCTCTGTTTCAGGATTTCAAGGATATCACCAAAGGATACCTCAGAGGTTGACTGAGGAGATCCTTCCCCCTCATCGAAATCTGTGTCTTCGGTGAGGGACTCCTCTGTGGAGTCCATGTGCTTACTCTTACACAAACTTTTCCAGTAGACCTCCTCAGCAGGAGAAGCTGGAGAAGACAGCAGAAAAAGGAATTCCTGAGGGAATTTGTCCTGCGGCCCTTGCACCTGGTGTCAGCTAGGTGCGACTTGTGAAACCAGTGTACCAGAAGAGGGCGGAGGTATAGACAGTTCGGTATCACCAGCAGCAGAGAAAGCCTTCTCCATCAGTTGGAAGGCTGGTCCACCCGAAGCGGAGTGCATGTCTAGAACAGGGGTCACCCCTCCCCTAAGTGGCTCAGCCTGCCGGCCCGGAGTCTCTGGATGGCTGTGGAGCAGCAAACTATGCGTGTCACAACTGACATCCTGGGTCGTAGCAAAACTTTCTTGCCATGAAGGCAACTGCGGTTCCTTAGTGAGATCCATAAAGGGAACTGCAGAAGGAGAAGACTGTGCTATATCCATGGACTTCAAAGGCAATGAAGGAGGAGAATAAGAAGGGGGTCTTTGGAGATGGGTGATCACCTCCCAAGGAAGGACAGTTCCTGAGGGGTGGGACACCTCTGGCCAAGAGTACCTGGTCCACAAGACGCAACACATCATGTTCGGAAAGGCTTCTAGTGGACCTCACGGACACTGAGGGAGAAACAGGCCTGTCCACAGAAGAGGCAGACTCGGTGCCCATCTAATCTAACCGCACTGAGGACAATGGTGCAGAAAGAGAATGGAGTACTGTTGTCTGCACCGAAGAAGTTATCAGTGCCAAGGTCATGGTCTGTACAGACACAGGGATCGGTGCCAAAGTGGTTGTTAGTGCCGAAGCTGGAACCGACAAAACTGGAGTCAACAATAAAGGCATTGGTTCCAAGTAAGATCTCGGAGCCGACGTGGTCAAGGTCTGCACCAGCTGAACGGTCGGTGCCGATACAGTGGTAATGGTATGAACCGAGAAGCCCCTCGGTGCCGATATATAGAAGGCTGCAGGAGAAGACGGAGCCAAAATCACTAATGGAGCCAAATGCCTTAGTGCCAAAGGTCTAGGCACCGAAAGCACTGGGAATGACTGAGTGAGCTCCGGAGCCGAAACTTTAATCTTTTTAGGTTTTGGTTGGCGGAAGTCCCCAGCTGGGGACGAAGGCAAAGATTTAGCCTTAGTAGGAACATCCAAGGTTTTCTTAAGGGCTCTAGGAGGGGTTGAGGCCTCCGACCCAGAAATAGCCTCTGAAAAGGGAGAGTTTAGAAGTCCCTTCAGTAACAGCTTGTTTTTCCTTTCCAACAAGGTTCTATTAGAAAAGTTCTCATAAATAGAACAGGGTGGGTCAACAGACAAATGGGAAGCTCCCAAACAATAAACACACAGAGTGTGCATCAGAAGTAGGCAGTTTGTGTCCACAATCAGAACACCGCTTAAACCCCGGACTACCTTTCTTATCTGCCATGACAGAAAATTAATTAATAGAAAAGGTACCAGCAATGGTATAAAAGAGTACTCGAATGTATGAGAGAAAAAGGAAAAGGATTACCAATAATGGTAAAGAGAAAATACCTTGCGGTAAAAGTGGTAAAGAAAGGAGCAGAAAAACCTGAAGAAATTATGTATGCTAGATGCGATAGGGTGAGAGACAATAAAATATGAACTTTTCTGACAGAAAAGTAATATGTAAAACTATTAAACAACAATTGACTGTACTTGGCTCAAGAGAAGTAGCTTGACACGACCAAATGGCAACACGGCAAATGAAATCTGAGGTAACAGGGAGAGGAGGATTGTGGGTAAGAGTTTAGCTCGAGAGTTTGAAGCTGACGCGAGCTTGGAAAATGGCCGGCTCGGTTCCGAGGTCGGAATGAACGAAGATTAACAATATCAGATGGGTAGCTTCCGAAATGGTACTCACTGAAGTTGCCAGTCCTATCAGACATCCCTCAGCCCCTATACCAGAATATGGTGGGACGTCCATACTCGTACGCGCACTGTCGGGCCAAGATACCTTGGCCGCCTTTTTTGGCAGCTCTGCCGCAACAGCCAGTCCTGGTTCCATACTGAGGGCTAAGCGTTTCAGACATTGGTTTTCTACAGAGAGCTTAAGGGCTGTGAGACAGCTGCGCAGTGTTTTGGGAACAAATGACTAGCAAATTGAACATGCTTTATAGTCATGGGAAGGCTCTAAGCAAAACAAGCAGATGTCGTTCATAGGTGTGTACTAGGCTAATGGCCCTGGAGCCTTTATAAGCCTAGCCCACAGGATTACCCTGGCATCGTGTCACCCGACTTTAGTTCCCACTGCCTCTGTCGAGTAGAGCCACTGGAGTGATCCCCGGGGTGAATTTTCTATTTCCCATCCACTCATCGTGACTTCTCTTGAAGATGGCCAGTGAGGTGCTCTGCTTGACATGTACAGGAAGTCTATTCCACAGCATGGGCAGTCTCTGGATTATGAATCTATCCCTCCAGCATGTTCTGTTGATTGTGGTAATGAGGCTGAGGTCTCTGAAGCATGTGGTGTGGAAGGATTGGGATTTCTCTTAATATAGCATTTCTAACAGAGCTGGGTCAGACATGGCTTTGTAAGTCGAGCAGAGATCGCCTCTAAGTAGGCGATGTATGAGACAGAGAATAGTTGGAGTTTTTTGAGTCTGTCCATATAGGACAAGTGTTTAAGGCCTAGGATCCTCTCTGTGAGGTACTTTTGTGGCCTCTCCAGTTGTTGCAGGTGTCTAGTGAGGTACATGCCAAATGGCATTGTACTCGATGATTGGCATAATGAGGGAAGAGTAGAGGGAGACAATGACCTCTTTCTTCCTGGATGCAAAACCCTTAGTAATGAGATGTACCACACAGAAGGACTTTCTGACCACAGTGGCAATGTGGTGGTCAAGAGAGAGGTTGCGGTCAACTTGTGTTCCCAGATCTCTTATAACACCCTTCTGTGTTCAGTGGACTACCATTGATGTGGTAATTCATGGGAACCAGGATTTTCCCAAACAGGATGATGACACATTTTTTGGCATTGAGCTTAAGACCATGGTTCTGACACCAGTCGTTGGTCTCAATGAGGCCTTTCTGTAGGATGTCAACATCACTTGGGGGGTTAATAATAGTTCCCAACTTGCAATCATTTGTGAATTTTGTCAGCCAGAGTCCATTTGGTATCTACTTCTCTGAAGTGCATGCCAACACAAACAGGAGAGGACCCAGGACCGAACTCTGGGGGACTCCACTCGTGACTGGTCGGCAGTCTGACTTGGAGTCAGCTACTTTCACACTGTGGGTTCTACCAGTGAGCCAGTTTGCAACCCACTTAGTGATATAGGGGTTGATGCCTAGCTAATGAGTTTTTCTAGGACTCCTGATTGGGGAATGGTATCAAAGGCCTTGGCCAGATCAAGGTAGGCTGCATGATCCACCTTGCCTTCATCCGCAGCTCTGGTGACTGACTTAAAGAAGTCGAACCGGTTGAGCAGGCATGATCTACCCTTCACAAAACCAAACTGTGTGGGATCCAGAGTTTGGAGATTCCCTACATCCTTGTTTATTAGGTCCATGATGATCTGTTCCACAGCTTTGCATATCAGACTCGTTAGGCTAATGGGGCGGTAGTCGCTCCTCCTTTGTGGAGAGGGATGACTGCAATAGTGCGCCATTCGGTAAGGACAAAACCTGAGGTGAGGCTGTGACTGAACAGGGTACACAGGTGAGGTGCCAGTTCACTCTGTAGTTCATGTAGAACACAGCCAGGGATATTGTCAGGTCCCACAGAAGCTGTACTCTTGCTGCCTTAGTGCAAGATTTGCTGACTGCACTTACATTTTCCCTTCCTAGACGACATGGATGGATTCAGCTAATTAAGAATTGAACAGCAACCTAAGCTTAGCAAAAAAGGTAAGAAAGAATACCCAACATGGTACTTATCTTTATCAGAGACACTAGTGCAGAGTTGAATGAGCAAGTTGACGTTCGACTGAGGTAGAGAAGTTCTGAGGTCTGTGTGTGCGGAGGTCATGTTTATGGGCCATGGTTTATGGTCCCAATGTGCAATGTCCCACACACCTTGGAGCAGCCAGGATAAGCTTTTGTATATGAGCTGGACATTTGGGTCACCTGAGGCGAAAGATCTCATATGTAAGAATACTGCAATATGAGAAGAGGACACAGTCAATAACTATCTTCATAATTATCTGTGTGCTTGCTTACCTTTTCCTCCAATTTCTTAAACATCTTTTTAAAATGGGGTCCAAAGAGGAACACCATGTTAAGAGGGATATCAAGGAGAGTTGTTCCCTCAGCCAAGCATGCCTCCTAATGACAGACATTTGGCAGCTGCCCTACAGGATACACAGCATGCATCACAAGAATGTGTAGCCACCTGGGAAAGTACAGTTGTGTATACTTACCATAAAAGTAGATATTCAAGTGTATTCACTGTTGCAGTCCTGACTTGTGGGATTCTTTACTGTGGAAGCCCTTGGCTAGCCCAACTACCAGAGAAAAAAGCCCTCTCCTCCTACAGCTGATGGATGCCCTAACTAATGTCAGTACGGTCGGGCATAAAGGGACTAGGCCGGCACCATGATCAGTTATTTCTTGCCCCCCCCCCCTCAAGATAGCCCATCTGTCCATGGACTGGAACCTAAACAAGGGAAGGGTAGGAAGATAGTTCCCTGACTGAGAATAAATTTGTCCTAGCCTACCTAGAAGTCTGAAGGGGGAAAGAGGGAGGGCAAAGAATACTGCAACAGTGAATACACACAAACATCTATATCTATGGTAAATATACACAAAGTACAGTTTTGTACCTACCATAAATGTAGATGTTAGAGTGTCTTCACTGCTGCAGTCATTACACTTGGGTTATCCTGCTGTCAGGCGGTCCAACAGTCGGCCAGATTTCCAAAGTCTTGGTCCGGCGTCGGTTGCTGTCGCTTCTTCCCTGACGTCAGTGCGCCAGGGGTATATACAAGTTGCAGCCGACGCCATTTTTTTTCAGTTTTTCTTGCCCCAGATGTCAGGTATCCCCTAAAGGATAGGCAATACATATTGCTTACAAAACATACATAAGGTAAAAATATAACCTTTAGTAGCCAGCAAATACACCACATAGAAAGTATAGTGTAGAAAGTTATAGATAAGACCCAGCTAAGAAAGAGGGGAAGGTGGGTGGTTAACCAGGACTGCAGCAGTGAAGACACTCGAACATCTACATTTATGGTAGGTACAAAACTGTACTATGTTCATCGTGTTTCACTGCTGCAGTCATTACACTTGGGAAGAATCCCAAAGCTGAGTCAGGATGGCTGGTTCTAGAGAGAATTTGGTGTGGCTATGAGGCCCTGCAGCACTGCAGTGGCAAAGCCAGCTCTGGATCTGGAGTAAAGAGGCAAGTGTAGTGCTTGGTAAAGGTGTGCAATGAACTCCAAGTTGCAGCTTCCAAAATGTCCTTGGTAGGTACTCCTCTAAGATAGGCAGTAGAAGTTGCAGTTGCTCTGGTGGAATGTGGTCTAATGTTAGATGGTACAGGCTTCCCATGGTGTGTGTAGCAGAACCGGATACAGTGTCCTATCCACTTTGAAATGGTCTGCTTTGAAATAGCCTTTCCCTGTGATCTTGCAGCATAGGATACAAACAATTGCTCAGTTTTCCTGAAAGCTTTTGTTTTGTCCAAGTAGAAGTGTAATTATCTGTGCATGTCCAAGGAATGTAGAATTCTCTCCCCTTTATTCTGGGGGTTTAGATAAAATGTTGGCAAGTGAATAGTTTGGTTAAGAGCCACACTGGACACCACCTTAGGCATAAATGAAGGGTTTGTTCTTAAGGAAACCCTGTCTTGGTGAAAAATGATGAAGGGCTCCACTGCCATTAGTGCCTGTAGTTCTGAGACTCTTCGTGTTGAGGCAATTGCCAGTAGCAGGGCAGTTTTCCATGATATATATTTTATTTCTGCTGAATTGGCTGGCTCAAAAGGAGGTAAAATGATTTTTTCCAAGACAAAATTGAGGTCCCAAGTAGGTGTTGGTGCTCTCCAGGGCGGTCTTATGTTTTTAGCCCCTCTGAGGTACTGCTTTAGCAATGGATGAGAGAAAATAGGAGGATTTGTGTTGTAATAAGCAGAGATGGCAGAAGCGTGGATCATAATGGATGAGAATGATAGTCCTTTGTCCAGCATCTCAGTTAAGTATTGTAGTATCTGAGGTATGTTAGGGACATGAGGGTCAAGGCTTTGAGCCTGGTTCCAGGCACAGAATCTCTACCACTTTTCTGAATAAGATTTCCTGGTGCTAGGCCTTCTGATCTCCAAAATGACATCCATAACAGCTTTAGAGAGAGGTGTTGCCTGTTTGGCTAATGAATCTGCCATGCAGCCAGGGATAAGGTTTTGAGCTGACTGTGCAGGATCGGATTGTTTTGTTGAGTCAGAAGGTGTGAAATTTGAGGCAAAATTCAAGGTGGGCCTTGAGCTAAGTTCTTTAAGATTGGGTACCAATGTTGGCGTGGCCAGTCTGGAGCAATCAGAATCATCTGTGGTTTTTCTTGTCTGGCTTTTAGGAGAACCTTTGAAAGGAGAGGCAGAGGAGGGAAGGCATAAATGTGTAGACTTTTCCAGCTGAACGAAAGAGCATCCACTTTCCATGCTTGTGTGTGATAATTCCTTGTGCAGAATTTTTGTAGATGGCAGTTCAGTGGGGAGGCAAAGAGATCTATATCCGGGCACCCCCTATTTTTGCATTATCATGCTGAAAACTTGTGGATTTAATTTCCACTCGTGAGGATCCATGATGTTTCTGCTTAGGTCGTCTGCCACAGTATTTTTCTTTCCTGGCAGAAATTGTGCTTGCAGATGAACTTGATAAGTTAGAGCTGTGTTCCGCAAGGTCATGGCTTGTCTGCATAGGGGGTAAGAATGAGTGCCCCCTTGCTTATGTACCACATTACTGTGGTGTTGTCTGTCTTTAATAATAATTGTCCTGGATGCAGAAGGTCCTTGAAAGCTGTTAGGGTATTTTGTACAGCCAACATCTCTTTTTGATTGATGTGTAGATGTATTTGGTCTGTGGTCCATTTGCCCTGAATATATTTTCCTGCCATGTGTGCTCCCCAGGCGTAATCCGAAGCATTTGTTGTTAAAGTCTGCCTGGCTGTGGGTAGAGTGAAAGGCTGACCCTTGTTGAGGTGACATGCCTGTGCCCACCATCAAAATTCCTGTTGCAGGCAGGGAATTAGTGGTATTACGGGTTGGGAGGGTGGCTTAATAGCCAAGATGTTTGCCTTGCAAACGCAAAGTGCAGGGTTTGAGTCTCACCAGGGATAACTGGCTAGGCTTACAATGGCTGCAAGGGCAGTTAGCTTAGTACTAAACTATGAACTTGAACCTATGAACTATGAACCTATTACCGTTTCCAAGCTGTGAGAGTGTTGAGCCCAAACACTTTTTAGGTTTTAGGTACCATTGTAATTTCCTCATATGCAGTCTGGCATATGGAATTAGAAGTATGCAGGATGCCATGAATCCCAAGGCCTGCAGAATTTTTCTTGCAGGGAGCTGGGACTTTGTTGCCATCAATTGAAAATACTGAGTCAGTTGTCCTTGTTTGTCTGGCGTGAGATAAGCCATCTGGGCCGTTGTATTTAAGCTGGCACCCAGGAATATTATCTCTTGTGAGGTCACTAGTTTTGATTTCTTTTCGTTTACTGTGTACCCTAGGCAACTTAACTTTTTTTACAAACGACAAATGCTTTAGAAGAATGTCCTTGCTCTCTGCTTGTATCAGGCAGTCGTCCAGGTATGGATATATCTGGATTCCTTTTTGTCTGCAAAATGCAATTACTGGTGCCAGGCACTTTGTGAAGACCCTGGGCGCAGTAGATAAGCCAAAGGACAGTGCAGATAATTGGTAGTGCATTGAACCAGCTATGAATCTGAGGTATCTTCTGCAATTTTGTCTGATAGGGACATGCAGGTATGGCTCTTTGAGGTCCAAAGTAACAAGCCAAGCTTTCTTGCCCAACATGGGAAGGAGCTGCTGTAGTGTTAACATTTTGAATTTCGGAACATCTAGGTAAGTATTTAGAGTGGAAAGGTTTAGAATGGGTCTCCAGGCTTTGTCCTTTCTGGGGACCAGGAAGAGTCTTGAGTAAAAACCTTGTCCTTGTTCCTGCTGTGGTACTTTTTGAATAGCTCTCATTGTCCATGAGGGCTGTAATTTGTTTTTGTGCCTCTGCCCATTGATTTTATGGCAGGTCTGGCATTCCTTTTAGCCTTGGTAAAGTGTGAAAGTGGAACCTGTAACCTTGAGACACAATATTCAGCACCCATTTGTCCTGAGTGATTGTTTGCCAGTTTTGTGAAAAAAGAGCTAGTTTTCCCCCTAAGGGAGCTGCCAACAGGGTAGAGTTTGGCATTGGAAGTGGAAAGTCATTGAGATTGTTTCCTGTAAGGTTGTGACTTGTCCTCACCTCCTTTTGGTGTTGAAGCACACCACTGTCGTGGTCTGTAAGATCCTTGGGGCTGAGATCTGCCTCTTGGGCGTCTGTATCTGCCTCTTTGTGGCCTGTCTGACACTGGAAAGGACCAATTTTTAGTAGGCCAATTTCTGCTAAATCTTGGTGGCTGTACCTGTAAAAAATCCTTTACAGTTTGCATAGATTTTGCCTTTTCCTCCATTTTCATAATTAAGTCTTCGGCCATTTTCAGCTCTGTTTTTTAAGCATGGAGGCCTGTCCAGGTGAATGTTGTACTTGCTTCTGTCTTTAATGTTGCTTTAGACTTGGCTGTAGATGCAATGGTAAGTTGTGTAGGTCTGAAAACACCCTCAGAAGCTGAAGCCTGCTGAGCGGCTCCGGACCCATCTAAAGGGTTAGTCTCCGTAGGCCCAACACCTTGAGTATCCAGAGGCCTAGGCAACTCCACGTGGGAGTCGGTCGCGGCCTGCGGCTCTGAGGTAGCAGGTGTCAGGGGCTGCGAAAGCGCCTCACTGAGAACCGGTGATTGGCCTAAAAGAGGCTTTGTCAGTTTTGGGCCTCGGATGCCTGTCCTTATCCTTATCTTTGCATTTTTTGTGAATTCCGGTCGTCGGTTGCTCCGACGGCATGGTATAATTAAACCTTCGGCCAAAATAATGGCGTGCAAAATCAAACCTGCGTTTGTTAAATCTATCACAAAACAGACAACTAGTGACATCGTGATCTGGGCCTAGGCATGGAATACAGTAAGAATGAAAATCCTTATGAGGTATTTGCTTCCCACAAGAAATACAATTATTAACTTTTACTGACATCGGTCTGAGGCAAGAAAAAGTTTCCCCAATGGGGTACTTAGCTTTATTGAAGACTTCGGATCTGAAATCGAATCTGAAATCTCAGGAGTCAGCTGACCGGCACTTGCGAACTGCTTTTGCTTCGGGCACCGCACGGCAAGAAAGACTGAAGAAAATGGAGCACTGACATCAGGGAAGAAGCGACAGCAACCGACGCCGGACCAAGACTTTGGAACTCTGGCCGACTGCGGGACCGCCTGACGGCAGGATAACCCAAGTGTAATGACTGCAGCAGTGAAACACGATGAACATCTGTACTATGTTCTTCGTGTTTCACTGTTGCAGTCATCACCTGTAGGAGGATTCCCAAAGCTGAGAAGAAAGGAGAATGGCAGATTAAGGAGAGAAGAGGATACTCTGCAGGATGGCAGTGGCAAACTCTGCCCTGGACTTGCAGAAGGCTGATAAGTGGTAATGTCTGGTAAAGGTGTGCACTGAAAACCAGGTGGCAGCTTCTGGGATGTCTTTGGTAGGGACCTTTTTACCATGATGGCTGTAACAAAAGGTACAGTGAGAAATCCATTTAGAGATGGTTTGCTTAGAAACTGGTTTCCCTTCAGAACCAGTGGCAAAGGTCACAAACAGTTGGTCTGATTTCCTCATAGTCTTTGTCCTGCCTAGATAGTATTGGAACTGCCTATGCACACCCAAGGAATGTAGAACTACTTCCCCCTCTGTTTTATGACTTGGGGAAGACAACAAGCAGATATCTGGCTTGATATAAGGAGAGGAGGGGTTAGTCCTGAGTGAGACTTGTCTAGGTGGAAGATGGGGAATGGTTCCACTGACATGAGTGCTTCAGCTCAGAAACCCTTCTAGCAGAGGTGATGGCTAACAAGAAGGCAGTCTTCCACGTCAGGAATTTTAACTCAGCTGAAGCATCTGGTTCAAATGGTGGAAGAGGTAGTTTCTCCAGAAAAAAATTAAGGTCCCAGGGTTGAGCCGAAGCCTTCTGGGTGGTCTGATGTGGACCACTCCTCGAAGAAACTGTTTCATAAGTGGGTGAGAGAAGATCGAAGGTTGGGCAGGGATGTTGGCTGAAATAGCTGAGGCATGGATTGTTATGGAGGAGTAGGACAGGTCTTTGTCAAAGAGGCTGGCCAGATAGATCAGAATGACAGGGATTTAGACAAAATGAGAATTCTGTAAATTTTGCCCACACCAAAGGGAGAATGCTTTCCATTTAGCAGAGTAGAATTTCCTAAGCCTAGGTCTTTTGGTCTCTCAGAATATTCTGAACTCGTTTGTCTAGGATGGGGTCCCTTCTAAGGCGTTATGGCATCCTCCATGCTGACCATTTGAGAGTTTACGGGTTGGGGTGTACAATCATTTCCTTGTTCTGTTTCATTCAGTCCAATCTCTATAGCAGCTGCCCTGATTTTGTGCTTGTCAAGCTGAGTAGCAGAGGGCACCAGTGCTGCCTGGGCCAGTCTGGGGTTATTATAATTACTCTTGGTCCTCCTTCCCTTACTTTTAGGAGAACCCTGAGAAGCAGAGGAATTGGAGGGAAGGTGTTGAGGAAGAGGCCATTTAGTCTCTGATGCAAAACTTCTCCAACTGAGTATTTTCCTTGGTGGCAAAAAGGTCTAGCCCAAGAATGGCAAACCTTTTGTGTTTGGCGTGTCAAAACCTACTGGCACAAAATAATTCAGTGTACTTCACATGAACAACGAATGCAAAAGCAGTGTCTTTGGTAACTCTAGTGTTGATGATCGCTGGCGTGTCACCCAAAATGTCCTGGCATGTGTCACCTTTGAGATGCATGTCATAGGTTCGCCATCACTGGTCTAGTCTATTTAAGGCTTTCCTCACTTTCTGGCTACACTGAGAAATATTTCCCGATGCAAATATCACTTGTGAGGGCCTGACAGGCTTCTGCTGAGGTGGTCTGATACCTGGTTTTGAACACTTGATAGGCATTGTGCCAGTAAGCCGCGCTGATACAGCAGTAGCGTTGTTGCCTCACAGCAAGAGGTTCTCCTGTTCGATTCATGGCTGGAGTTGCCTTCTGTGTGGAGTCTGCACGTCCTCCCTGCGGTCTAGTGGCCTCCGAAAGACATGCATGAATGGGCATGCCTTCACTGAAGGTTGGGCGTCGGGCTGGCAACTCGGCACCATAAAAATCTACTGCCAATCATTAGCGGACCGGAGTTCCGCTGTGGCGACCCCTAACCGGGAAAAGCCGAAAAGATAAACAACATAGGTATTGTGCCAATAGGTATAATCCCAGAGAGTGCATGGTGTCCCAAAACCTGCACTGCCAGGCAGCAGAGAAGGGAGGATCGACCTCCCCCCCCCACTTGCTTGTGTACCACATGACTGTGGTGTTGTCTGTTTTCACTACTAGTGCTCCTGATTTTCACTTTTCCTTGAAAGCTATCAGGCCTTTTTGGACTGTCACAAGCTCTTAAGTTTGGGTGTTTGTTTGTGAGTTTGTGGTCCCACTTCTCCAGAATCTGGAATTGGCTGAAGTGGGCTCCCCAAGTTACATCTGATGCGTCTGTAGTTAGTGTTTGTCCCTGGAGGTGAATCTGAAGGAGAGACCCAGGTTGAGGGAAGAAGCCCACACTCACCGTGCAAATTCCTCTCTGAGGGAAGGGGATCAGTTTTTAAGGTAACACTGGAGTGTCCTCATGTGTATCCTGGCCAGAGGGACCATGAGCATGCAACAGGCCATTTAACCTAATGCTCTGAGGTACACTCTGGCTGTGAGGAAAGCTCTGACCATGACTTTTTTGAAAGTACAAAGTCAAGAATAAGACCCTGTCCAGAGGCAGGAAATTCTTCTGGAGAGTGGAATCCAACAGAGCCGCTAGGATTATAATCCTGGTTGAGAGGTCTCTATGGGATTTCTGTGCATTTATTGTGAACCTCAGGGAGGTCAACAGGTTCTGGGTGAACAGCAAGTCTGAGATGAGCTCTTTCAGGCTTGTACCCTGGACAAGACAGTCATCTAGATATGGGTAAATCTGTACTTATTTTGTTCTGCAGAAGGCAATTGTGGAGGGGGGTAAGCAGTGAAGACCCTGGGCGCAGCAGCCAAGTCAAAGGACAGAGCATAAAACTGATGGTGTCTGGTACCTGCTCTGAAACTTAACTAGCTTCTGTATGACTCCTCTATGGGGACATGTAGGTATGGGTCTTTAAATCTAGGGTAACCATGAAGGCATTTGGAGACATCATGGGCAGGAGTTTGCGAAGAGTCAGCCTCTTGAATTTGGGAACCAGTAGGAACTGGATGAGAGCAGACAGGTCTAGTATAGGCCGCCATGTGCCCTCCTTTCTTGGGACCAGGAAGAGTCTGGAGTAAAATCCCCTTCCTTTTAGGTGTACTGGAACTGGTTCCACCATGCCCTGAGCACATAGCATCTCTACTTGGGTCAAAGCCTCTGTTTTCTTGCTTTGGGGGGAATCTCTTGGAAGCCTGAAGACTTAAAGGGCTGCTTCAATGAATTTGCATCCTTTTCATATGTTTAGCACCCATGAGGGCCAAATTCTTTAGGAAAAGTGCTAGCCTTCCACCTAGCCTGAGAAAGGGAGGGTTGGGGGAGGGGAAGAGTGCACCACAGAATAGTCACGGTTGCTCCTTAATGGATAATCTAAAACTCCCAGGGCTTAGAGGCTTCTGCATACCATGTCTGGGCCTTTGGTGCAGTCTGTGGGTCCTTTCCCTATGTGGCTTCCTTTGCCTAGCTTTAGATTGGCAAGGAATGGACCAATGTTTAGAAAGATAGTTACAACTGAAATGTATGTGGGGGTTAGACCTGCAGAAAGTCCTTTACAATCTGCATGGATTTGGCCTTGTCTTCCATTTTTTTCTGAGTAAAGACTCTGCTTTGAGGCCAAAGAAAATCGTCGTTTAAGGGGGCATCCAAGAGATTAGATCAGACATGCTCTGGGAGGGCCTGCTCCCTTCCCAGATCAGACATGTTCTTGGAGGGCCTGCTCCCTTCCCAGATCAGACATGCTCTGGGAGGACCTGCTCCCTTCCCAGATTAGACATGTTCTGGAAGGGCCTGCTCCCTTCCCAGATCAGACATGCTCTGGGAGGGTCTACTCCCTTCCCAGGTCAGACATGCTCTGGGAGGGTCTGCTCCCTTCCCAGATCAGACATGCTCTTGGAGGGCCTGCTCCCTTCCCAGATCTGACATGCTCTAGGAGGGGTCTGCTCCTTCCCAGATCTGACATGCTCTAGGAGGGGTCTGCTCCTTCCCAGATCTGACATGCTCTAGGAGGGGTCTGCTCCTTCCCAGATCTGACATGCTTTGGGAGTGCCTGCTCCCAAAGCCAAACATGTCTTCTGATGACATTGCCTGTAGCTGCAGCCCTGCAGGGAGTGACAAGCTACCTGGGAGCAGGAATCGCAAAGGTCCAGTAATTCTTTAGAGAGATTCTAGTTCTCTACTGTCAAAAGCCTCCATTTCATCTGATTCAGTAAAGTTTCCTGGTATTTTTTTAATCAGTTTTCTTCCTTGCTGCTGACTCATTCACCGTGTTCTATCATCTTGCTCTCTAACAGCCACGCTTTGTCTTTTTCCTCTCCATACTGCCAAAGTCCTGCATACTGAATAAGTCCTGCATACTGAACAAACAGTTGCAACAAAAATCGCTCATCATTCAGCTATGTTATCTCACCTTGCAGTATCTTTGTTTCTCTGCAACATACGTTGGCTTAGTTTTTTAAGTCTTAAAATATACTTATTTAAGGCATTATCTACTTTCTAGCGAGTTGGCACACTGGGAAGCAGCTTGGCAGTAAGGACCCCCCCCCCAAAAGAATGTTAGTTTTCAACAAACGTGTCTGTTAAATGCTGGACTAATCAGCCTTCTTTAAGACATTTCTTACCTGATAGTACTACACAATAAAACCTCTTTTTTTCTTACTATTAACAGTGCATAGCCTTTTTCTGTTAGACTTTTTACAGATGGTTTCTGGACTGTGCTTGAATCTGGGCTTGGCTCTCGCCACACCTACACACAGTACTGTAAACTCTCTCAACCCTCATCACACCAATCAGACCTCTGCAGGAAGTGATATTACCTACTGGGACTCCAATTTTCAAACAGTTTTCTTCCCTGCTGCTGTGTCATTCACTGTGTTCCCTCAGTTTGCACTGTAAGTTTTTTTTTTACTTGTTTGTCATATTTTTTGTGATTATACCTACTTAGACTTCTTGACTAGAGGCCTACTCTGTTTTAAACTCATTATGCATTGCACTGTACTCTTTATGCCCGGTTCAATCAATTTTGTTGTTGTTGAGTCTTTTGGCTTTTCCCGGTTAGGGGTCGCCACAGCGGAACTCCGGTCCGCTAATGATTGGTAGTTGATTTTTACATGCCGAGTTACCAGCCCTGACGCACAACCTTCAACGAAGGCATGCCCATTCACGCATGTCTCCATGCAGAAGACGCTCTAGCTGAGAATCGAACTGGACAGTGTCTTACTGTGAGGCGACGCTACCGCAGCACCACCACAGCGGATCAGCTATTTAGACTTATTGACTAGAATCCTGCTCTGTGTTTTTAAAACTCACTAATATAAATGTACTGTATACATTATGTCCGATTCAACTATAGTAGTTTTAATACTTACTTAGACTTGTTGACTTGCTGCCTGCTCTGTGTTTTAAGACTCTCTAATCGTAAATGCTGCACTATATACCTTATGCCTGATTCCAATCCAGTAGTTTTAGCGGTCTTACAGCAGACCAAGCCATCTTGCTGTATATTTTATCCATTGGTTAATCCAACTGTTTGCAAACTGTGCTACCTCCTCTTAGTGACTTCATCATTTTTTTTTATCAGAGATTTCAATTATGCTTTAGTATACAATGCTCACTGCAACAGGTATAATAGCCTGCTTTCTAGCTTTGGACATGTGTTCTATGTTCAGAGGAATGTAACAAATGTTTTCACCCTGTTTGCACATCTGTATTAACTATATTTTTTCTAAGTATATTTATTGTTAACTTTAGGAACATTTTAAAGCTAAACTTTGTGTAGCACTGCATTTGAACTACTGTGCTAGAGTGAATGGTAATCTGGTAGTCCCAACAGTTTGTGTTTACATTGTTTGAGGCTCTCTTTCTGTCCTCTCTAAAATACCTCCATCTATCTTTTGTGTGCTAAACACCATAATTGGCAACAATTGTTTTTTCTCTTCTCAGCTAACAGCCAAGCTTTGTTTTTTTCCTCTCCATACTGCCAGTGTACTGTTAAAAGTCCTGCATACTGAATAAACAGCTGCAACGAAAATCGCTCATCATTCAGCTGTTACCTCTCACCTTGCAGCACCTTTTTTTTTCTCTGCAAAGTATGTTGGCTTAGTTTTTTAAGTCTTAAAACATACTTATTTAAGGCATTATCTACTTTCTAGCGAGTTGGTACACTGGGAGGCAGCTTGGTAGCAAGGAACCCCCCCCCCCCCCCATTCTTAAAAGAATCTGTTAGTTTTCAACAAACTTATGTCTGTTAAATGCTGGACTAATCCGCCTGCTTTAAGACATTTCTTACCTGATAGTACTACACAATAAAACCTCTTTTTTCTTACTACTGACAGTACATAGCCTTTTTCTGTTACATTTTACTGATTGTTTCTGGACTGTGCTTACCTCTGGGCTTGGCTCAACTCGCTCTGCTTGGGCTCACTCCACTCCCCCACCCCCATTCCCACCCACACCCACTTTCATTTAATTTATTCATTCTGACCACACCCAACTCTCCACCCATACAAATCAGCAGTCTCCAGCACACACTCACTCAGATACTCCCACATACCTCATCAACCTTTAATTACCAGACACCTATAAACTCCTTCTAAGGACAACTCCATTATAATACTACTAACTCACAAGAACTTACACTCTTCCTTTTTACTATTGCCCTATACTTCTTAATAACATCACTACACAATCCACCAACATATCCTTCACTTTAGCACACACATCATCACACAACTCTAGTTCAACTAGGTCTTTACTTAATCTAACTAACCCTCATCTTTCTGGCACGAGCTACATCCTACTACCTCACTAATCCAAAAACACCTCCTCACCATGCCACCACTACCTCTATCATTACCCCTAATATTCATGCTAACATCTACAGTCATCCCTCCATATTTCATATTCCTCCATTTCACCTAAGAACAACCCACCACTTCCAGCAATCCATACCAGCACTCCCACAATAAAATACCACATTCATATTACTAACCTACGCCATACTACAACTTATATCCAAAATACCCATTTGTGGTGATGTACACCCAGACCCTGGTCCCAACACTACACTTAAGCACCCAACTCCTCAAATCCCAACCCACCCCACTGCACATCTTCTCAGAAAACCCTCTGACCTACTCATACACAATATTAACATCAGAAGCATAATGAACAAAATCTCCAACCTGCATGCACATCTCTCCCACTACTCTCCCGATATTGTAGTTATTACTGAAACACGGCTAAAACCAGAAGTAACTAACAGCAAATTAATTCCTCCTGGCTATAACACTCTGCGTAAAGATAGAACTGAAAGAAAAAGTGGCGGCAATATCTTATTTAAGAAACAGTTAAAAACAGAAATGATTAGCCCTCCATTACCACTTTAAAAGCAGCCGAAATATTACTCACTAAACTATATCTAAACAACAAAAAAAAATATTAACTTAATTAGCTGCTACCTTCCACCAGGTAATAATTTTGACATAGTAGAAAATCTGCTCAGTTGGGCATCTATGTCACTACCACAAAACACCATATTACTACGAGATTTTAATATCGACTAGCAAACTTGCAACTCCTCTAAACCTACAAACTTCTTAGACCTCTGTGGTTTCTCTCAGCTTATCCACCACCCAACCAGAATCGATAAAACCAAAAAAGGGAATCAATACGTGATCGGATCTTGTCAAACACGCAAACATTAGAAAACTGGCCGTCTCCCTGACATCCTTGGTGACCACCTCTCAACACATCTAATCAGAAGTCAAACCCATATAGTAAAATCTACCATCTGTCAACAAATAAGTAAAAAGTACTTCAACTCCGATAGCTTTACTACTGCTCTATCAAGTTGTAACTGGCACCCATTAAGAACACAACTTGGATGATGCTCTGTCATACTTAACCTCAAATTTCCTCTCAATATTAGACCCCCAGAACCTTTCAAATCAAATCTAACTATGCCCCCTGGTTATCCAGAGACTAGAACACTACTCAACAGGGTCAAAGCTTAGGAAAAATGGAAAAAGACAGGTACCAATACTGATGAACAAAAATATCTCAAGCTCAGGAATAAAGCTAAGAAACTAATCAAGACTGATAAAGCAAACTATTACCACACCACTCAAAACAGATATCAGAACAATCCTAAAAAATTATGGACAGCCATAAATAATCTACTACACCCAGGTAAAGCTAGCACACCTGCTCCTATTAACTAACACAACTCAACAAACATAGCAACCTAGTTCAAAAAATTCTTCACAGACTCCAATTCTAACCCTGGCTAAACCATATATACCCCCAACTATCATCAAACCACCCAACCTCAACACCACTGACCTGGGCTTCTCACTGCAACCTGTTCCAGTCTCCACTATTAAAAAGATGCTTACAAAACTTAAACCTACAGCCCTCTCTGTAAACAATCTACCAGCTGAATTCATAAAGATTTCTGCTAATGCTATTGCATATCCCATCAACCATCATTAATAGCTCTATAACTGAAAGCTTAGTTCCTCACCACTGGAAAACTGCTTATATCACCCCACTTCACAAAGGAGGTAACTCCAAAGAACTAACCAACTACCGACCAATCGCCATACTCTGTTCATTATCCAAAATCCTTGAAAGATGTATACACACAAATCTTAATTTTCCTAAACTCTCCTAATCTACTAGCTAAAACACAACATGGCTTCAAGCCTTCCCACAGCACCACTACAGCTCTTATGTCCTATACACACACAGTCAACAAACACAGAAACAATGGTAGCTATGTCTCAGCCATATTCTTAGACCTCTCCAAGGCCATTGATATGGTAAACTATGATAAACTCAAGTGACACACTTCAGATTTAAATATGAGCCCATCTACCACTTCCTGTTTCAAAAATGATCTAACAGGCAGACAAAAGGCAGTAAAATGGCAAAAGGAACTCTTCTCACTTCTACCAGTCTCACTAGTGGTCCCACAAGGTTCAATCCTTGGGCCACTACTGTTTTCTATCTTTACCAACAAACTACACATAGCCACACTCCATGCCTCCATCATACAATACGCAGATGATTCCACTCTCATCTGCGCCTCTCCCTCCCCTGAGGCACTCCACCACCAATCAAAATCCTCTTTTCTTGTTGTTGAGCATTGGCTGTCAGATTCACATCTAATACTAAACCCCATTAAGACTTAGCTTATTTTCCCACCCACACAACACTCCTCCCATACTATTAACTTTAACATTACCTCCAGTAACAACACTATCACATCACCAGTCACTCACACAAAACTACTTGGGGTTACCACAGACAGCCAATTGAAGTTTGACATACATATATCCACCACCACAAAAAAGGGCATAAAAAACTTGCCATGCTATACAGGAACAAAAAGTTCCTAAACGACTCCACCCGAGCCACCATTGCACTTACCCACCTTATTTCCACACACTTACATGCATCACCAATATTCACCAATCTCCGAAAATCAGATCTTGTCATTCTTCAAACCTCCTATAATAAAAGCTCTTGATTGGCTGGAACTTCCCAACCTCGTTCTTTATAGCCGCCTTATAACAACCCACAAACTTCTTCACTGACCTGACACAAATCCCTGCTCTACAAAACCTACTTCATCCAAGCACCAAAGCTAGAATTCTACGATAAAATCAGAAACTCCTACTAGAGGTAACAAAAATCAGTAACTCCACCAGCACTTCCCTCTACAACTCTGTTGATAAGCAGTGAAACACCCCTCCCCCAATATCACAACTACAACTACCCTCACCCCCTTATAAAAAGCCATAAAATCCCATCTTCAGCATATTTGGTTATGTAACTACAACAACCCAGGCTAATCTCTTACTAGTACTTTCAGCCTACCAGTACATCTCTCTCTATTTCCCACCCCACTACTTCTTCCTTCCTTGATCTACTTCCTAGTATCATTTCTCTTGTTACATCTCTCTGCTTCTCCCTCCAAGTGTCATCTTCTTTTCCTATATCCAACTGACTTTATGTACAGCACACCTACCAATACTATTTACCCTTTGAATTATTCCTCTTCCTCTATGTCTGCAACCTTCCTGCTTACCATACCTTTAGACCTTACCACCTACTACTCTCTATCAGCCCCTCCACTTTCAACTCATTATTTCCCTATCTATACCTATCTTCCTTCTCCCTCTACTCAGAACTCTTCCTATCCAATCTATAATTTATACATATTTCATCCTACCAGCTATTTTGTAATGTATATATACATCCCAAATACTCTTAAAGTATTTGATGTCTAAACTCTTTTAAAGGTATTTTTCAACAGCATTATCAACAGAAAAGATGTATGGATACTAGATATGATTGCATGTAATCTAACTGTATATCAACTGTCTAATATAATATTCTACTGTGTACATGGAGCTTTTCTCCCCGGACCTCGCTGAAAAATGACACGTGTCCAGTCGGACTTTCCTGGTTAACAAATGTAAATTAAAATAAATAAATGTAATCATGTGGACTTAGATAGGGTAGCAGAAGTGTAAACCTTTTTGCCAAAATTATCTAGGACCCTACTTGCTTTTCCTGTGGGCAAGGGATTTTTTGAGGAGCTAGCTCTGGTTCTTTAGGGCCAAGAGTCACAACCTCTGGATCAGCTACAGGATTCTTGATCAGGTGGCTTGTGTGAATCCAGAACCCTATAAAACTGGTCAGGCTTTCTAGAGGCAGGCGGGAGGGAGGGAGGCTTCAAAGAAGAGTCATGGAAAACGTCATCCAGTACCTCTAAAACAGGAGCTATGACAGGGGGATAACATTCTGGGAGGTCTAGAAATTCTCTTATCCTCTACTTGGACTGATGACAATTTTGGGCTTCCCACTGGAAGTGTTCCATTAAGGTGTGCAGGGTTTCCCAGGAGGAGGCATCCTCAGGGGGGAAGCAGAAGCCAGGTTCTCTTCAGAGTTTAAATCTTCAAAAGAAGCAATGGAATGACAGCTATTGAAAGACAGAATCCTGCTAGTCAAAATCCTTCTCTGACTCAAAGGATCAGAAAGGACTTCTGGAAGGGTGTCCCTTTTTCTTTTTCCTGGGGAGGATTCAGGGGGTAGTTGTCAAAACCTAACAAGAGAAATCAGGACTTCAGCCAACCTCACAAGAACCTACTGGTGTACCTGTTAATGGGTACTGGTGGGCCTACGCTGGGATTGGGACGTACCTTCTTTCTTAGAGGTGGCCCTCTGTTTACGCCTGAATGCAACATCTGAAGGACGGACACCCAGCTCCCCAGGGACAAAGGTAGCTGCAAAGTACAGTTGTGTACCTACCATAAATGTAGAGGTGAGTGTATTCACTGTTGCAGTCATTACACTTGGGTTATCCTGCTGGCAGGCTATCCGCAGTCGGCCTGAATTCCAAAGTCCTGGTCTGGCGTCAGCTGCTGCCGCTTCTTCCCTGACGTCACTGCGCCAGGGGTATAAAAGATACAGCCGACGCCATTTTCTTCAGTTTTTCTTGCCCCAGATGTCAGAAGCCCCCAAAAGGGTAGGCTAAAAATTCTGCTCATAAAAAAGCATGCACTAACATAAACATTACCTTCATCTACACGCAAATACACCACATAGGTTGTATAGAAGTCCCAGCAATGAAAGGGGAATGGAGGGAGGGTAACCTGGACTGCAACAGTGAATACACTCTAACATCTACATTTATGGTAGGTACACAACTGTACTATGTTCATCGTGTTTCACTGTTGCAGTCATTACACTTGGGTTGAATCCCAAAGCTGAGGTAGGGTGGCTGGGCCTAGATAGAATTAGGAGTGGCTATGAGGCCCTGCAGAACTGCAGTGGCGAAGCCTGCTCTGGATTTACAGTAAAGAGGTAAGTGGTAGTGCTTTGTAAAAGTGTGCACTGAAGTCCAAGTTGCAGCCTCCAAAATGTCCTTGGTTGGTACTCCTCTGAGGAAGGCTGCTGAAGTGGCTGCTGCTCTGGCAGAATGTGGCCTAATGCCCTTAGGCACTGATTTGCCATGTTGTGAATAGCAGAAATGAATGCAGTGTCCTATCCATTTTGAAATAGTCTGCTTTGAAATAGCTTTTCCTTGCGATCCTGCAGCATATGCCACTAAGAGCTGCTCAGTCTTTCTGAAGGCTTTAGTTTTGTCCAAGTAGAAGCTTAGCTGTTGGTGTATGTCCAAAGAATGCAGAAGTCCCTCCCCCTTATTATGTGGGTTTGGATAAAAGGTAGGCAAATGAATGGTTTGGTTATGAGCCACACTGGACACTACCTTAGGCATAAATGTTGGGTTTGTCCTTAGAGAAACCCTGTCCAGATGGAAAATAATAAAAGGTTCCACAGCCATTAGTGCCTGTAACTCTGAGACTCTTCTTGCCGATGTTTATTGCTAGGAGCAGAGCTGTTTCCATTATAAGTATTTTATGTCAGCTGTAGTGGCTGGCTCAAAAGGAGGCAGTGTGAGTTTTTCCAAGACAAAACTGAGGTCCCATGCAGGTGATGGAGCTCTCCTTGGAGGTCTTATGTTATTGGCCTCTCTGCGGTATTACCTTAGCAGTGGATGTGAAAAAATAGGTGGATCCGTATTGTAATTTGCTGAAATGGCAGAGGCATGGATCTTAATTGATAAGAAGGCTAGGTCTTTGTCCAGCATCTCAGTTGGGTATTGTAAAATCTGAGGGATATTTGGTACAAGCGTGCCCATTCCTAGTGCTTGGTTCCAAGCACAAAATCTCTTCTATTTTTCTGTATAAGATTTTCTGGTGCTGGACCTCCCGGCCTCCAAAATAACATCCATAACTGCTTTAGAGAGAGGTGAGTTCTGAATGGTTACATTATCAGCCATGCAGCCAGATTTAGGGTTCTGAGTTGGCTGTGGAGGATCTGATTGTTTTGTTGGGTCAGCAAATGAGGAATATGAGGCAATGTCCACGCTGGACCTAGAGATGATCTCTTTAGGATTGGGTACCAGTGCTGGCGTGGCCAGTCTGGGGCAATCAGTATCATTTTTGGCTTCTCTTGTCTGACCTTTAGGAGTACCTTGGGGAGGAGAGGCAGTGGAACAAAGGCATATACTGTAAGGGCTTTCCAGCTGAATGATAGGGCATCCACTTTCCATGCTTCTTTGTGATAAGTCCTTGTGCAGAATCTCTGTAGTTGGCAGTTTTGCGGGGAGGCAAATAGATCTATGTCTGGGCATCCCCATTTCTTTGTTATCATGTTGAAGATTTGTGGATCTAGTTTCCACTCGTGAGGATCCTTGAGATTTCTGCTTAGTTCGTCTGCCAGAGTATTTGTCTTTCCTGGCAGGAATTGTGCTTGCAGGTGTACTTGATAAGTCAATGCTGTGTTCCACAAAGTCATGGATTGTCTGCAGAGGGGGTAGGAATGTGTGCCTCCCTGCTTGTTTATATACCACATAACTGTAGTATTGTCTGTCTTTACCACCAGTTGTCCTGGATGAAGTAGATCCTTGAAGGCTGTCAGGGCATTCTAAACAGCTAGCATCTCTTTCTGATTGATATGAAGATGCATTTCGCTTGCTGGCCATGCTCCCTGAATACATTTTCCTGCCATGTGGGCCCCCCAGGCATAATCTGATGCATCTGTTGTTAGTGTCTGCCTGGCCGTGGGTAGAGTGAATGGCTGTCCCTTGTTGTGGTGACAGGCCTGTGCCCACCATCGAAACTCCTGCTGCAGGCAGGGAATGAGGGTAATTAATGTTTCCAGGCTGTGGCAATGTTGAGTCCAAACACTTTTTAGATACCATTGTAGTTTCCTCATATGCAGTCTTGCATATGGAATTAGTAGAATGCAGGATGCCATGAAGCCCAAAGCCTGCAGAATTTTTCTTGCAGACAACTGGGTCTTTGTTGCCAACATTTCGAAGTAAGAGGTCAGCTGTCTGTTTGTCTGGCGTGAGATAAGCCATCTGGGCAATTGTATTTAAACTTGCACCCAGGAATATCTCTTGAGAGGGCACTAGTTTTGATTTCTTTTCGTTTACCGTGTACCCTAGGCAAATTAGTAATCTTTGTACAAATGCAAGATGCCTCAGTAGAATGTCTTTGTTCTCTGCTTGAATAAGGCAGTCGTCCAAGTAAGGGTATACTTGAATTTCCCTTTGTCTGCAGAAAGCAATTACTGGTGCCAGGCATTTTGTGAAGACCCTGGGCGCAGTAGATAAGCCAAAGGGCAGTGCAGAGAATTGGTAGTGCATTGATCCAGCTATGAATCTGAGGTATCGTCTGCAAGATTGCCTGATTGGGACATGCAGGTATGCCTCTTTAAAGTCCAAAGTTACAGGCCAAGCCTTCTTGCCCAGCATGGGCAGAAGCTGCTGCAGAGTCAACATTTTGAATTTTGGAACGTCTAGAAAAGTGTTTAGAATAGACAGGTCCAGAATTGGTCTGCATGCTTTGCCCTTTCTGGGTACCAGGAATAGTCTTGAGTAAAATCCCTGTCCCTGTTCTTGCTGTGGTACTCACTGAATGGCCCTCATGTCTATGAGGGTTGTAACTTTCTTTTGCGCCTCTGGTCTGGTATACCTTTTGCCTTTGGCAGGGTGTGAAAGTGGAACCTGTAACCCTGGGACACTATATTCAAGACCCATTTGTCCTGGGCGATTATATGCCAATTTTGTGAAAAAAGTGCTAGTTTTCCCCCTAAGGGGGCTGCCAAGAGATAAGTGCTTGGTATTGGCAGAGGAAAGTCATTGGGACTGTTTTCTATATGGCTGTGATTTGTCTTCTCTGCTTTTGGAGGTAGAAGCACTCCATTGTTTAGGCCTGTATGAGCCTTGGGGCTGGGCTCTGCCTCTAGGGCGTCTGCATCTGCCTCTTTGTGGCCTGACACTGGAAAGGACCAATTCTTTGAAGGCCAGTTCCTGCTAAATCTGGATGGTTGTACCTGTAAGAAATCCTTAACTGTCTGCATAGATTTCGCTTTATCCTCCATTTTCTTCAACACCTTTTCTGCCCTAACACCAAACAAAGTATCATGCTGTAAAGGAGCATCCAATAATTTTGCTTTAACATGATCAGGCAGATTTTGTTCCTTTAACCAAGCATGTCTTCTAATGACAGTACCCATAACAGCGGCCCTGCAAGAGGCCTCCAGTGAATCAAAACCACATTGCAAATTATGGTTTCCCACTTGTTCGGCTGCATGCAATAAATCCTGCATTTCCTTGTTATCTGGACATTCAGAATTTGTCAACGTTTTCTGTTTTAGCAGTGACATTAAATATTGCTGATATTTAAGCATACAAAACTGACAATTTAAAGCCCTTACAGCCAAGGTAGCAGAAGTGTAAACTTTTTTCCCCATCTGTCCAGTGCCCTAGAATCCCTATCAGAAGGAACAGACTTTTTCACAGTGGAAGCTTTGACCCCTTTGGGACCCTGAGATATAGTTTCTGGGTCAGCAGCAGGGTTTTTATATAGAAATTTGTGGGAATCTAGAACCCTGCAGTATCTTGTCTGGCTTAACCGGTTCAGGGGGTAAAGAGTCAGGAGACAGGCTGGACTCTGAAAATACATCTACTATGTCTAGAACAGGTGGAATAGCAAGAGGTCTGTGCTGAGGTAGTAAAAGAAAGTCTCTGAGCCTTATCTTAGATTCTGAGTAATCGTGGCTCTCCCAGTGAAAGTGCTCCCTCATGGTGTGAAGGGTTTCCCCAAAAGAATAATCCTCAGGAGGAGAAGCTGAAGGAATAGACTCTTCAGCATCAGAATCCTCATAGGGAAGAAGGGAGTATCCCTGCTCAGAGGAGGAGTCAGAGGAAATGGAAACCTGATCTGAAGATTCATATTCTGTCTCTTGCCTAGGCCTCTTATCAGGAGGGGGATGGGAACCCCTGATCAAAGTAATTAGGTCTTTGGCCATTTTAAGCATCTGTTTTTTAGGCATGGAAGTCTGTGCAGGAGAATGCTGTACTTGTTTCTTTGTCTTTAGAGCTGCTTTAGTCTTTGCCTTTGAAGCTGAGGTTGGTTTAACATAACTGTGTAAGTCTGAAAACACCCTCAGAAGCCGATGCCTGCTCAGCGGCTCCAGACCCATCTGAGGGAATAGTTTCCGAGTGTCCAATACCTTGAGTATCCAGAGGCCTAGTCGGCTCCACGTGGGAGTCGGAAGCGGTTTGTGGCTCTGAGGTAGCGGGCATCAGGGGCTGCGAAAGTGCCTCACTGAGAACTGGCGACTGGCCTAGCGGACACTTCGCCATCGGTTTCGGACCTCTGATGCCTGCCCTTTTCCTTGCGCTTTTTATAAACTCCGGTCGTTGGCTGTTCCGATGGCATTATATAATTAAATCTTCGGTCAAAGTAATGAAAAGCAAAATCGTACCGACGCTTAATAGTGCATTGGTTAAATCTAGCACAAAACTGACAGCTAACAACGTCGTGGTCAGGGCCTAGGCAAGAAATACAGTAAGAATGAAAATCCTTATGAGGTATTTGCTTCCCACAAGAAATACAATTGTTAACCTTTTCTGACATTGGTCTGGAGCAAGAAAAGTTTCCCCAACAGGGTACTTAGCTTTAATGAAGACTTTGGATCTGAAATTCGGATTTGAAAATCTCAGGAGTCGGCCGACTGGCACTTGCGAACTGCTTTTGCTTCGGGCAGCATGTGGCAAGAAAGACTGAAGAAAATGGCATTGGCTGCATCTTTTATACCCCTGGCGCACTGACGTCAGGGAAGAGGTGACAGAAACAGATGCCTGACCAGGACTTTGGAATTTAAGCCAACTGCGGGTAGCCTGCCAGCAGGATAACCCAAGTGTAATGACTGCAACAGTGAAACACGATGAACATCTTCCTGGTGCTGAAAAAGAACAATGCCAGTCGTCAGATGCAGAGACCTACAAATAAGACTTGGACTCAACCAATGAACTGAGTCCTACAGCTTGAAAAGATGTTGAGGGGAAAAAGGCATACTGGACTCCAAACAGGGTCTCGATAGGGGCCTGCAACACCACCTCAGTTGTGGAAGTGGCTGCAAAGGTGTTTTACTTTCATCAGTGATAAGCCTGTGAGGACTAGCCAGTGGCAAGCAGCAGCATCCAAGAACCAAAGCTGGGGGGGGGGGGTTCTTTCCCCTTCTTCCATTTAGATATATTAGCTTTGGATCGACTGGTCGATGCCATAGGATGCAAACAGTCTGACGACTCACTAACGTGCCTAGCCAAAATATTGACCCTAAGCATAATGGTTCTAGCATTAAATCGGGTGCAAAATGACAGTTGGGAATTTTGGGATCTGGGCCCACGCAAGTAACACAGAAGGAATGGAAGTCTCAGTGTGGAATCTGCTTACCACAAATGGAGACAATTATTAGTTTTCTCTAACATTAGTCAAAACATGTAAAGGATTCTCCAATGGGGTACTTATATTTCTAAGATCTTCTTTCTCTGGTAAGGACCAACCAATGCACTGACTAGAACTCTGCTTCAGGCTCCAACAGCAAGAAAGGATGAAAATCATGGCACCGGCCGACTCTAGCTATACATGGGCATACTGATGTCAGTTAGGGCATCTGACGGTTGTAGAATCAGGAAAATTTTTTCTTTGGTAGTCAAGTTGGCCAATGGCTTCCAAGGTGGGAAATCCCACAAGGACTGCAGCAGTAAAATATGAAGAGTTGTGCAATATCTTACCATAACCATAAGTGTCCTTCTCTTCCATGCTGCAGTATTCACAACCTTTGGGTTATCCTCTGCTTAGCTACCCAAACATCCAGCCAGTATACAAAAGCTTTAATCACTGCAAAGTATGTGAGATGTCTGACGTTAGCCGTAGGGTGCATGGGGCCATAAAAGTGACGTCTGCATGTATCGTTCCCCAGAACTGAATGCCCCATTTGGACCCCAGACCCAGGACAGCTGCACAAGTCCTGTATCATCCAAAAAGGCATTTATATATGGGTAGTAGGGAGGGATAGAATACTGTTAACATGGAGAAGAACATATATGGTTATGGTAAGATTGTACACCACTATTCTTTGTCCTATTCACATGTTGCAGTATTCATAATCTTTGGGTGAGTGTCAAAGCTCAAAGGGAAGAGGAAGAGGGTGGTACGGAACTGTGTTCCAAGAATTCATGCAGGATTGCCTTAGCAAACCCTGCTCTAGACCTGGAAATATGATCCAGTTTGTAGTGTTTGGTGAAGGTACAGACAGATGTCCATGTAGCTACCTCTAGAATGGAAGCAGTGTCTAATCCTTTGAAGAAAGCTCCAGATGAGGCCATGGCTGTAGTGGAGTGGGTATTCATTTTTGAGGTTAGATGTTTGCCACAATAGGTTTAACAAAAGGAGATGGCCCTGGAAATCCAGGCAGAAATGGTCTGTTTTGACACTACTTTTCCCAGAGCCCTGGGATGAAAGGAGACAAACAACTGCCCTGATCTCGTAAGGGGCTTGGTCTTCTTAAGGTAGAATCTTAGTTGTCTGTGAACATCAAGGGAATGAAGGACTCTCTCGCTGTCATTCTGGGGATGTGGAAAAAAGGTGGGGAGGTGAAAATAAGAAGTTATGTACCTACCATAACGTTCCATGTTAGTTGTCTTCTCTCGCCTTCTTTCTTGCTTGATGGGTTCGGAGCCGATCCTCGGCTCCGACTCGGCACTTGCTTTAGCTCGAGAACTCCTTTTACCAGCTCGAGGCAGCCCCATATCCCATGATGCAAGGCAGTAAGTACCCAGATCTCGTTTGTTGACAAAGGGCAATAACACCAAGCATAAAATACTTCCCAAAGGAAGAAGAAACTTACAGATGGAAAAGGACCAGGTCTGAATGGTCTTTAGCATAATAGTTTCTTATACAAGGTCTGTCCAGGCCAGGGGAAGGAGGGAGGGTCAAGAAAGAAGGCGAGAGAAGACAACTAACATGGAGCGTTATGGTAGGTACATAACTTCTTAATGTTAAGTTGTCAATCTCGCCTTCATTCTTGCTTGATGGGACCGCGTCCTAGCACCTCTATCCTGGGTGGCTCAATGGAACAAACTCTTGAGGACTGTAGAGCCAAAACTGGCTCTGTCCCTGGAGGCCAAGTCCAATTTGTAATGGGAAACAAAGTGTGAGGAGTGGCCCAAGTGGCCGCTGCACAAATAGTGTCCAAAGGCAGTCTAGCTTGAAAAGCTGTAGAAGTAGCTAAACTCCTAGTTGAATGTGCTTTAGGTTTTGAGCACAGCTGTTTTCCCCTGATCGTATAAATTTCAGTGATGACCGAAGAAAGCCATCTGGACAAAGTCACTTTAGAAACAGGAAGGCCTTTTTATTATCCGCATAGGAAACAAAAAGTTGATCAGATTTTCTAAATTTTTTGTTCTGTCCAAATAATATCTAAGCTGACGGTGGACGTCTAGATAATGTAGGTTTTGTTCAGCTCTATCTGAATAGTTAGGAAAAATACAGGAGATCAATGGATTGATTCAGATTGTTTTGAAGCGACCTTAGGTAAAAGGATGGATTAGTTCTCAAAGATACTCTGTCTTTGTGAAAAATCAAATAGGGGTCGAACCGAAGAGCATGAAGTTCAGACACCCTCCTGGCAGATGTAATAGCCACTAGGAATAAAGTTTTCCAAGAAAGATATTTCAGGGAACAAGAAACAGCTGGCTCGAAGTGGGGAAGAATCAAGGATGTCAGCACTAAATTTAGATCCCACTGAGGAGGAGGATTCCTGATTGGAGGCTTTAGTAGGAAAATTCCTTTCAAGAAGGCCCTGCAGAGCCTATGGGACATAATATTATGATCTGCTATCCCGACATGAAAATTAGAAATAGCAGCCAACTGAACTCTGAATGTGGAAGAAGAGGAGCCTGCATGAAAAATCTCTGCTAAGAAGTCCAGAACTGCCTGAACAGGGGCAGTAAAAGGATCAATATTTTGGGCCTTAGCCCAATAAGAGAAACGTTTCCATTTGCTTGTGTAAATCCTCCTGGTAGAGGATTTTAGTGAAGTTACTATGATATCTCTAACTGGGTTAGAGATCAAAGGAAGCCTGGCTAAGGAAGGAAGTGGAGCAACCATGCTGTGAGGTTGAGAGAAGGGATTGACCGGTGCAGCTGACCGGATTGGTGAATCAGTAGATCTGGCACTGGGTCCAGATGCCACGGCTGCACCAAAAGGTGATGATGGAGGAACGGGAACCAAACTTGTCGAGGCCAGTAAGGGGCAATGAGAATCAATTTGGCTCTCAAAACGGTAGCTTTCTGGATCACCTGAGGGATCAGAGGAAATGGAGGGAAGGCATAAAGAAGTCCCTGGGGCCAATCCTGGGTCAGAGGGTCTCTGGGGGTATGGCCTGATAGAGGGAAGAGGCTGAAGAAGTCTGGACATTTGCTGTTTTGGGGAGTAGCAAAAAGATCGCAACATGGACGACCCCATTCCAGAAAAATCTCTTCCACTATGGATTGCTTGAGAGACCACTCGTGAGGCATGAGAATAGCTCTGCTCAATCTGTCCGCTATAATGTTGGTTTTCCCAGGGATATGCGTTGCTACCAGAAACCGATGAGAGGAGATCGCCCATTGCCATAGTCTGAGCGCTTCTCGACACAAGGGGTAGGACTTGGTTCCGCCCTGTTTGTTGATATACCAAACTACAGACATGTTGTCTGTGTGGACTGCAATTGTCCCTACGGGAAGAAAGTCGTTGAGGGCTTGCAACGTTAAAAGCACTGCTCTCATCTCCAGGACATTTATGTGCAGATGGTACTCGAACGGTTGCCACGTCCCATGAACCATCCTGCCCTGATAATGACCCCCACCCGATCAGGGAGGCATCCGTGGTGACAGTGGCTATCGGGGACGGAGGTACAAAGCACCTGCCTTGGTGAACCTGAGACGATGTGATCCACCAAGCAAGATGTTCTTTGCATGTTTGTGTCACCAGAATCTGGTGACGCATTGGGAGTTGCTGGTATGACCACTGTGTGAACAGCATCCACTGAAGGAGGCGCATGTAGAATCGAGCCAGGGAAGAAGAGTAATGGCCGCAGCCATGAGACCTAATACCTTTAGAACCATTCTGGCCTGTACTTTCTTGCTGGCCAGAATGATCCTGACATGAGTCTGAATGTCTGAAACTCTTTGTTCTGTAAGGGTAGCTGACATCCGAACAGTGTTTAAGTTTGCGCCTATGAAGGTAATAGACTGGCAGGGCGATAAGGATGACTTTTGAAGTTGACTGAGATGCCCAAATGAGAACAAAGGTCTATTGTGTAATCCCTGGCTTGTATAAGCTGATGCCTGGTGGTGGCTGACAGGAGCCAGTCGTCGAGATACGGAAACACCTGGAATCCTTGGCGTCTCAGGTGAGCCGTGACCACTGCCATGCATTTGGTGAACCCTCTGGGGCTGTAGTGAGACCAAAGGGCAGGGCTCTGAACCGAAGTGACTGGACCCCAGCCGGCGGAGAAATCTCCTGGAGCGTCTGTGAATTTTGATGTGATAGTACGCATCCTGAAGATCTATTGAGCACATCCAGTTGTCCTTCTGTAAGAAGGGCAGAATTGACTGAAGAGTGACCATTCGGAATCTTGTCTTCCTGACAGACTTGTTGAGTCTGCTGAGATCCAATATTGGTCTCCAGTCTCCCGTCTTTTGGGGACCAAAAAGAACCTTGAGTAGATTCCGGGCTCTGAATGGTCTATTGTAACTGGCTGAATGGCTCTTTTGCAGTAGTTTTGCGATTTCTAACTCTGCAATCTCCCTTAGACCGGGTGGTACATCTGGAAGGGAACTTGAGGGAAGGGACTTTCCTCGAAAGGAATTATGTAACCCTTGGATATGATCGACTGTACCCATCTGTCTTGAGTGAGGGAATGCCAGGCTTCTGGGTACAGTGATAATCTTCCCCAGACTGCCTCCAAGGAGGGACAGCCGGGCAACACCTCAGGGATGCTGAAAGGGCTTATCAGAGAGAGTCGTCCTGTTTCCCTGGTTCTTCGGACCCCTCTGCCTCTAGAGCGTCTGTTGTTGTTACCCCTCTGCCTCTAGGGGTAAACTGACCACGTGAATCGGCGTGACTCCTTGGGATTTACGGAACCACATCTTCCCACCCTTCTGTCCTTTGGGATAAGGCCTAGAAGGGGTGGAAAAACGGACTCCAACAGCAGAAAGAGTCTTGCCGTCCTGCTCACACCTGGTCAAGGTCTCCTTCACCTGAGGGCCAAACAAAGCTGACCCATCAAAGGGAGAATTTGTGAAGGACGCCTTAAAGGGATCCGCAAAATCACATAGCCGCATCCAGGCTTGGCGTCTAAGAGCCACACCTGTGCCTGCGGCTCTACTGCTCCATCCGCAGCATAAGATATTAGCCGCATGGAGGAGTTAGCAATGGAATTGAGGGTTCCTAGCTGCGAAGCAATCTTTTCTTGAGCCCCTGCAGCTGTAGGATCCTGAACTACTTCTCCCAGCTCCTTCAGGATATCTCTCTGGAGTCTGGTGAAGTGACAAAGATAATTCAGCGAGCATAGCAAAGGTCGCTGAGGAAAACATCTGCTTGCCGTACCTATCCATGGTCCTAGAGTCCTTATTAGGAGGATGGACGGGCACGGAAGGATCTGCAAGTTCCTTTTGGTGGCCGCAGCCACCACCATGGCATCAGCGGGGACACCCTTGGTAAGGAATTGTTTGTCACTAGGGGCAGTGATAAATTTAGAAGGCCTCCTAGGGACTGGCTCTACAGAGTCAGGAGCTGTCCACGCCTTCGTGCAATAACCTGCATAAGGGGTCGAAGGCGGAGACACCCAGGAGGTGGAGGGCCGAGATCCAAACGCCTCTAGGTATACTGACTCATCCTCAGAGGGATTGTTGGTGGGCCAGTTTCCCTCTGTTTCAGAAGTTCTAGGATGTCTGAGAAGGAGACATCCTCAGAGGGGATCTAGGGATCCCTCTGACTCATCAAAGTCAGTATCCAAGTGACAGACTCGGGAGTCTACATGCTTCCTCTTACAAGTCCTCTTCCTAGGAGGATCTCCCGAAACATCAGGAGAATCCTCGGAAGAGGGGAAATTCCCAATAGGGAAACCTGAGGCGGAGGATCTCTGGGTCCTGTAGCAAGAGAAGTGGCAGAGATGTCAACAGGTACCATAGAGGGAGGAGCTACGGAATAGACTGCTGACTGATACCAGTGGCCAGTACACTCTTCATCACCTCGAATGCTCCCTCCCAGGCAGGTCCGAGAGAACCCGCTCCGAAGAGCTAGGAACTCCAGGGACTACCGAAGGAAGTCTCCGAGGCAGATGTCGGAGCCGAGCTCACCAAGGCTGAGGCTCCAAGGGAAGAGCGGGCTCGGACAAGGGTCCGATGCCACTCACCCCTCGGAGGAGACCATGGAAGCCCGACCACGAATCCCTCTAAGGAAGAGGAGATAAGAGTAGGGGCTGAAGGAACAGAAGGGGTATCCGTCCTCCAGCCGTAGCAGTAACCATGCCCGAAGACTCCAACTCCAAGCTCTGGGGTAGAGTTGAAGGAGGAACTGTAACGGGTGTGGACCAACAGTCGTCTGCTGAGACGGACTGTGTAGCATTTGGGCCAGTACCTGTGACTTGAGTAATCTACTGACCACTCTCTCTAGGTCATGATCTGACAACCTGGATGACCTTGAAGATCGGCTCCGATGGCTCCGTTCCGATAGAAGGGGCGGGCGAAAGTATCGGCTCCAAGGAAGGAGACCTCGACCTCTTCCTGGAATGAGCCATCGGGCCGATACTACAGATCCTGTCGGCGCCGACTTCGGAGCCGACAGAACGTTCGATGTATCGGCTCCAGCGGGCCGATACAGCCACCAAAGTACCGGTGACGGCCCCGATCAGACCCGACACCGATGCCTGTGCCACATGGGTGTCGGAGCCGATCGGAGCAGACATCGAAGTGGTCAAAATAGATTCGGCACCGATAGCCATCGGTGCCGAGCGCTAAAGCCAGAATCGGCTCCAGCGGAGCGATCTCGACTCAATGCAGTCGGAGCCGAGGCCGCAGGCTTAGGAACAGAAGCCTGGGCCTTGGAAACTCTTGCTGGTTTTGATGGAGCCGACTTAGCCGGAGAGCCCTCCGGCAAGAAGGCCCCTAAGAACCAGTTTGTTATGTCTCTCCTGCAGGACTCTCTGGCTGAAGGAGTGACAAATAGCACAGGAGTCCTGCAGGTGAAGAGGGCCCAGACAATACAGGCAAGAAGTGTGACCGTCTGTCAGAGACATCTTCTGACAGCACGAGTCACACTTCTTAAAACCTGAGACCCTCTCCTTTGACATGGTGCCGATAAACACACACACACACACCAGTCAAAAATTAACTTAAATAAATACCAAAAGGTATTCTACAAAACCAATACACACACCCTAACAGGGGGGGGGATGGGAAGGGTTTTTTAAGATACACTAACAAAAAATAAAGGAGACAGGAAATTTCTGTCAGAAAGGGTATAATATAAGTTTAAAACTATCAATACAAGGTTTTTTAGTAAAAAGGGGCTTAAAACTTCACAAAAGTGAACAACTTACCAGGAGCTGGTAAAGAAGACCTCCCAAGCGAGCTGCAAGCGAGATCTGGATACTTACTGCCTTGCATCATGGGATATGGGGCTGCCTCGAGCTGGTAAAAGGAGTTCTCGAGCTAAAGCAAGTGCCGAGTCGGAGCCGAGGATCGGCTCCGAACCCATCAAGCAAGAATGAAGGCGAGATTGACAACTTAACATCATTGGTTTAGGGACAGCTCATTGACCACCTTAGGCATGAAGGACAGGTTGGTCCTTTGGGTCACTGTGCCCTTGTGGAAGATTAGAAAAGGTGGGGTGGCCATGAGGGCCTGGAGCTGACACTCTCCTGGCTGATGTTAGGGCCACCAAAAGCACAGTCTTCCAAGTGCAACATTTTAGAGAGGCTTTTTGTAATGGTTCAAAAAGGAGCAACAGTGAGCTTCTCTAAAACATAGTTCATGTCCCATGGAGTGGAACTAGCCTCCTGTGGGGTCTGAGGTGCAGTACTCCCTTAAGGAATAACTTCACTGGAAGTCGGGAGGCAAGAGGATGGTCATGAGGCAGAAGCTGAAATAGCAGCTAGGTGGGCCTTAACAGAAGAATATGCCAGCCCTGCTTGCAACAATTCACACAGGTAGGACAGCACTAAAGGGACCTCTCCTTGAAATGGGTCTAGCTGTCTTTGAAAACACAAAATGGAGAATCTTTTCCATTTGGACGAATAAGATCTTAAGAGTATTGGGTTTCCTGGGCTCCTGCAGGACATTAAGCATGTCCTCAGTGTAAAGGTGTCTGAAAGAGATCAAAACTCTATCATTCACAGGGTTAGGTTCAGAGATTCCAAGTGGGGATGGATTAGGGATCCCTTGTCCTGTGTGAGAAGGTCCACTCTGTGAGGTATCTTGTGATGACTGCCCCTGACTAAATGCAGAAGGAGGGGGAACCAATGCTGTTTTGGCCAAAAGGGAGTCTCCAACAAGATTTTTGGTTTGTCCTGCTGAATTTTCAACAGGACTTTTTGTAGGACTGGGAAGGGGGGGGGGGGTAAAGCAAAGAGAAACATCCCCTTCTGTGAGATAGAAAAGGTTTCCATTGCCCTCGCCAGGAGGCTGGGTGCCCTGGTACAAAAGAGTGGAAGTTGTCTGTTCAGAGGGGAGGCAAACAGATTTGTGGTGTACCCCACTTGTGGACTATGTCCAGAAACACATCCCCTTTGTAGCATCCATTTATGGGATTGTGACATGGACCTGCTCAAGGTGTCTGCCTCAGTGTTCTGAGCTGAGGGAATATAGACTGCCCACAGGGTGACTCCATCGTGGGGTGCCAATTCCCAGGCCTGGTGTGCAAGTCTGCATGCAAATAAGATTTAGTTCCCCCCTGTTTGTTCACACACCAGACAACTGTAGTGTTGCCTGTGAACAACTTCAGGGGGCCTTGCCTCAGAATGTGCTGGAAGGCCCTCAGAGAGCAAGGATGATGGTCCTCATTTTTCGGATGCTGATGTGCTCACATGTCTATGTGCTTTGCACCTTCAAGCTGCCCATAGCAGCTCCCCAGACCCAGTCTGAGGCACCTGTGTACATCTCCTGGACTGAGGAGTAAGCGGTTGTAATGGATGTCCTGGGTTGAGAGAGACTTGATCCAACCACCAAAGGATCTCCTTCCTTAGGCAAGGTAGGAAGGGAATGTTGTGGTCCAAAGGGTGGGAGTGTTGGGTCCATGTGGACCTCAGGTACCAGTGAAAGTTTTCTCATGTGGAGTCTTGCCAGTGGCAACATGGGTATGGTGGAGGCCATATGTCCTAGGAGTATGAGATATTGTCTGTCATAGCAGTGGCGTACAGGACACAGTAGGTATTGCTTCAGGCTTTCTACCTTTTGGGGTGGAAGGAATGCCCTCATAACATCTATCCTTATGCTGAACCCCAAGACATCTTGGTCCTGGCAGGGGTTTAGTTTGGACTTGAAAAAAACGATAGGTGAACTCCAGGGACTGCAGGACAGAATTGACTTTTTGGAGATGGATGTGTAGGGAAGTGGAGCAACCTGCCTGGATCAGGAGGTCATCCAGGAATGGAACATTTTGAATCCCTTGGACCCTGCAATAGGCTACCACTGGAGCCAGACACTTGGTGAATACCCTTGAAGCAGTAGATAGTCCAAACAGCAAGGCAGAGAACTGAAAATGTGAGGAACCCACAAAGAATCGTAAATTCTTCCTGTAGCTGGGCCTTATGGGGATAAGTAGATATGCATCTTTGATGTCCAAAGTGGCCAGAAATGCCTGTGGCATTAGCAGGGGAAAGAGTCTGGAGTGTAAGCATGCAAAAGTGGGTACTTGTAGAAAAAAGGCTGAGGTGGGAGAGATCCAGGATGGGTCTCCATGGGCCATCTTTCTTTGGGACTAGGAAAAGTCTGGAGTAAAAGCACTTTCCCTTTTCAGATAGAGGCTGTCTAAGACTGTCTGGAAAAGGGGAAACTGATCCTTTGATGGCTGAGAGATGCCTCTTAAGGAGGGAGGAATGACCCAAAGTCATGAAGTAATGCTTTTCTATAATAGACAATACCCACTTGTCTGAGGTAATGCTTTGCCAAACAGGAAGACATTGAGAGTGTCTTTGGGATAGGGGAATGGAATCCGGAGGAGGTGAAGGGGAAAGGCAGGTAGTCACAGACTACCTGCCCTGTACTGAAACTGAGGTTTCTGAACTGGAATCTGAGCAGGCCTGGAAGGAGGCTGCTGCTTCCTGGACCTCTTTTTGCTCCTAGAATGATGGGTAGGAGCAGAACATTTCCTGATGAACTGTGTCTTGATGGGATAATTCCTATGGAATTTAGGGATTAGAGACATAAATATGTTTTAGTCTTGTAATTCCTTCCTCTTTTGCTAAAGGGTTTTGAAAAGCTCCGCCAGTTTGGCCCCAAACAAGGCAGAATTGTCCAGGGGTGCATCCAAAAGTTTAGCCTTGATATCATCAGGTAGGGGTTGGAATCTCAGAAAGAATACCTAGATGCATCTGCTTGAGTGTCTTGTCACTTGAGAGGACAAGGAGATGAGGCTAGATATCTGAGCCTTAGAAAACAAGTTTGGGAGATCAGCCAAAAGTTTAGAAGCATGAGGCAAAAGAGCCAAGACATACTTAGACATGTGTCTGGTAGTTAAACGCCCTAAAAGCCAAAGTGGCAGAAGTGTACACCTTTTTGCCAATGCGTTCCATGGTCTTACTGTCCTTATCTGTGGGAAGAACAGAGGTCGAGGGAAGTAATCTGGAGGGTTTGTCTGGAGAGACAAACACTGTCAGGGTCTTTAACAGGGCATTTAAACAGAAATTTGGCCCCTTCTGGGACCTTATAAAACCCAGGCCTTCTAGGGGCTGGTGGTTGGGATTCACGTTTTTTAGAGGCTGCACTGAAGGCGTTCGAAAAGGCTGGTAAAACTGCAGGGATAGCAGAAGGTGAAGGGGTGGCCCATTTGTAAGAGTTCATAACACCTCTTTTGAACCTCTGACATTTCAGTGGAATCCCATTTAAAAAATTCTCACTTTAGAGATGGTTTCACCAAAGGTAAGGCCCTCTTCTGGACAGTCTGCCTCAGCAGAGTTCTCTTTGGAAAAGGCATACCCAAGAGGGGAAGACCTCTGAGAGGCATAAGAAAAGGAGTCCTCTGAACAGGAATCTGAAGAGTCCTCAGCTTCAAGAGGAAGAGGATCTTCAGTCTGAAGCCTAGGAGTGATAAGTGGAGGGGCAGCCGGAGGGGAGGCAGGCACAGAAGCAGGCACAGAAGGCCTGAGGGCCATGAAGGCATTAAATAAGCTTTGAGAGAAAGCTCGCCAATTAGGCAGGCTTTCTGAGGGGGGAGAGACATGTTTTGTCTTTTGTTTCCTTTTTAAGGAGGAGGAAGGCCTGGAGAGGTTACTTGATTCTGAAGGGATATTTTAGTGCTACACGTTTAAGGCTCTTATACTTAACACAAGTAGAAAGCTAAAATTCAAAGTGGAAGGGATGATGATGATGAAGCAAGAGGGAAACTCAAGAAATAAGGAAGAGAGTGAGACTCTGGATACAGATCCTTAAGGAGAATAACAGTTATAGAGAATATTATATTCTTAAAACAGCAAAAACTATATTAAGAACTAAGCCAACACAGGCACTGAGAAAGGAGATTCTGACAGTAGGGACGACTGCAGTTAGGGGTACAGAGAATAGGCAAAAGGGGCTGGAATTTACTGGAGGAAGCTGACAAAAGGAATCAACCTCTCAACTGTTCCTATTTTGTAGGGACACCACTGGACATTTTTCAAAATTCTGTTCTATTCCTCCTAAAACTGGAAATCATTTTGAGAATTTCTAAGATAATAGTGTCAACATTTAAAATGTGTCCCTAATCTGGGGCCTTTTCCTTAGTTATTTTTTTACTTTGTCTAAACTCTGTTGGCAAAAGTAGAGAGCTCTGAACCTACATATTGGGAACAAATAACTTGAGATGGAAAGGTAAAAGAATGGGAAGAGACAAAGAAGACATTTGGACTGCAACCTAGAGACTGCCTTTCCTATCAATGACTGATATCAGAGTATAGGCAAAGAGAAAGGTATAAGGAATGCTAAGTGAAATACCTGCACTGGTTGAGTTTTTAGTTGGATCTAGAACACAAGCTGCTGTTAAAAAAGGGATAATTAGCAGGACATATAAAATATTGCACACCAAGCCAAAAACAGTCTTGCCTCTTGGGGGCAGAGATGTGGGACTGCAGAGATGCATCACAAAACACATCCAACACTTCAGTAACTGGAGAAATGGCCACGAGTCTAGGTTCAGACAGGCGCAGTAGTGGCCTCACAGAACTCTTGACTCCCAGATGGATTATGTAATTCTGTGGATAATACTCCCCAAATACAGTTCCTCAGATGGCAAGGCTGAGGACATGGTCTCTTTTTTAAAAAGAAATTTGAGAGAGTCCGGGACTCTATAGTACCTAATAAAATAAGAGTAAAGTGGTGGAACCAACAAACCCAAAAAATGTAAATAGTATAAAATAAAAAGGCATGGTGGCTGGAGAATAAAAAACACACTTTTACTACCAATAAAATAATAAATTAGGTAAGTGCTTTCGAGGTAACCCTCTTCTTCAGACCTTAATAAAAAACTACTACAAACATGCAGTTTAAATACATGTAACAACCAATAAAAACACACAATGAGAATTAATGTCGCAAACCTCTTTTTCTTGAGAGGTTTTAAAGAAACAGCACTGTTCAGGCCAAATGGAGCATAAGCCTTAAAATCAACAATCCATCTCAAGTCTATATATTCAGTTTCATCATGTAGATCTCCTTCTCTTAAGCTCTCATTAATTTTTTGTAAAACTAAGACTTTAAAGTTATGCTGAGTACCATAATCTGATACATGTTTAGCCAGTGCATTTGTTAATTTATTATTACGTATGTCATTCAAATGTTCCTTGACCCTCTCCTTCAACATATGATTCGTTTTGCCTATATAAAATGCACTGCATGAATTACACTTGGCCACATAAACTATATTCTTAGTACAACAGTCTGCATATAAAGGGAATTCTACTGGTTTCGAGTGTACTGGATGCACAACCATACAGATTGACCATATATTGCAGCAGATCTTACAAGCCCTACATGCATATGTTCCTATGTGTTGTGAGATAAACCTTTCACTTGTTCTGTTGTTCTTATAACACAGTCGTTGCTTCAAATTCTTACTATTTTTAAAGCTAAAGCTGGGAGTAGATCCTACAACTCTACTAATTTGAGGATCTGTGAGTAATAGGCCAGTTCTGTTTTACTATCTCACAGATCCTATTAACATCACTAGAAAAAGTTAAACACAGTCTATTCACCATCTCAGCACACTTTCACATTGGCAGGGAGTTCTTCAGAGAAATAGGGTCTGGTTATATTACTTTCAAGAGAGCTCACTTCTTCCATAGCATTATTAATCTCATAGGCTTTGTAGCCCCTATTCATAAGATCTGCACGCAAACTATCTAACGCCCCTTCAAGGTCTCCCCCATCAGTGTGTAGTCTCTTACAACGTAATACTTTATTCTTAACTATATTCCTAGTTATATCTCTGGGGTGCATGCTGGAACAATGAAGAATATTATTTTTCCTACAACTTTTTCTGTGTAATCTAGTTGAAATGTTACCAAACATATTTTTGTTCACATTAATATCCAAGAAATCAATCTTAGTCTGAGAGTACTGTAGAGAAAAAGAAAGATATGAGGTGGTACTTTCTAGAAAACCCACAAAACTCTCTAGCTGTATCTCATTACCATGCCATGTAAACAAGATGTCATCAACAAAACGTTTATAAAAAGTGACATGTTGCTTAAACATGTCACAACAAAAAAAAGATCTCTTTCTCCCATTGGGCCATCACAATGTTAGCATATGTATTTGCACATGCTGTACCGATAGCAACCCCCACTTTCTGCAGGGGAAACTCATTTTCAAAAAGAAATATATTAATTTTCCAAGATCAAATCCAGAAGGGCACAGATCACATTGATCTTGGTGGTAGAAATTACTCTCCTTAGAAAGTGCCTTACATTTTCAATACCCTCATCACTGGGGATCACTGTGAATAAAGAATTCACATCTAGCGTTACAAAGAATACGTTGCTGATATCAATATTATTCCTAAGACTGGCCCAAACATACAGTTGTGCCAAGAAAGTACAGTTTTGTACCTACCATAAATGTAGATGTCCGAGAGGTATGCATCTGCAGTCCTAACAAATGGGTTGTCCTGTCCACAGGCAGCCCTTCGGTCGGCCGGATTCCAAAGTCTGGTCTGGCCTCGGATGATGTCGCACTTCACCCATCATAGCTGCAGTTCTTCGGGTATAAAGGTATCAGCCGACGCCATTTTCCTCAGCGTTTCTTGCCCCAGATGCCAGGTGCCCTCTAGGAAGGCTAAATTTGGATGAATGTAAAAGTTTCCAAATAACAGAGAGTAAATAAAAATAAACATGTATATACATATATACAAACAAATACACCATAATAGATTCCCCCAGCTAGCTAGAAGATGGGCAAATACCCTAGGAGTACCACAGAGGGGAAGGAGGGAGGGTAATCCTGACTGCAGATGCATACCTCTCGGACATCTACATTTATGGTAGGTACAAAACTGTACTATGTCCTTCAAGGATGCATCTGCAGTCCTAACAAATGGGTAGAATACCATAGCCAAACTGGGGGAGGAGGTAATAATAAGATTATGGTGTAGTTAAGATCCCTTGCAAAACAGCAGTGGCAAAACCTGCTCGGGATCTGGAGTATAAGGGTAGATTATAATGCTTGGCAAATGTATGCACGGAGCTCCAAGTAGCAGCCTCTAAAATGTCTTTGGTAGCCACTCCTCGTAAAAAAGCTGTAGTAGTGGCTGTAGCCCTTGTGGAGTGAGGTCTGATGTTTTCTGGAGTTGTCTTTCCATGGTAAGAGTAACAGAATCTAATGCAATTTCCTATCCACTTAGAGATTGTCTGTTTTGAAATTGCTTTTCCTTCCATTCCTGTTGCATACGCTACCAGTAGCTGGTCAGTTTTTCCATTGCTCTTGGTTCTGTCCAGGTAGTAGCGCAATTGCCTATGTACATCCAAGGTATGTAATAGTCTTTCTCCCCTGTTCTGTGGGTTGGGGAAGAATGTAGGCAGGTGGATAGCTTGGTTTAAAGATACCCTGGAGACCACCTTTGGCATGAAAGTAGGATTAGTTCTCATGGACACTATCTTGATGGAAGATAAGGAAGGGCTGTACTGCCATTAATGCCTGTAATTCAGAAACCCTTCTTGCTGAAGTGAATGCAAGCAGGAAAACTGTTTTCCATGATAAGTACTGTAATTCTGCTGTTGCTGCTGGCTCAAAAGGAGGGAGTGTCAACTTTTCTAGCACAAAGTTCAAGTCCCATGCGGGCAATGGTGGTTTCCTTGGTGGTTTTACATTTTTAATTCCTCTCAGAAACTGCCTGAGTAGAGGATGTGAGAAGACTGGAGGGTCCATGTTGTATTCTGCTGAAATAGCTGATGCATGAATCTTAATGGAAGAATAGGACAGGCCATTGTGGAAAAGCTCTGCCAAGTATTCCAGGATGTTAGCTATGTTTACCAGTGACACATTTACTCCTTTCGCTGCACTCCAAATGAGATATCTTTTCCATTTTGCTGAGTAAGTTTTCCTTGTTGAGCGTCTGCGAGCCTCCAAGATAATGTCTTTAACCCTTTGAGATAAATCTGGGTTATTTTGTCTTATGCAATGTTCCAGGCAGCGAGCTGCAGCGTTTTTAGGTTTGGATGCAGGGTTTTGAAATTGTTCTGTGTTAGCAGTAAGGGAACTAGGGGCAGAGGCCATATTTGTTCCCGAGACATACTCCTCAGTAATGGGTACCAATGCTGCCTCGGCCAGTCTGGAGCTATCAGGATGATCATTGGGTGGTCTTTGATCTTCAATAGCACCTTGTGCATCAAAGGAAGAGGTGGGAATGCATATACTGCCAGGTTTTTCCAACTGAAAGATAGGGAGTCCACCTTCCAAGCAAGTGGGTGGTATGCCCTTGTGCAGAATTTTTTCAATTGGTGGTTGTGTGGGGATGCGAATAAGTCTATTTCTGGTAGTCCCCATTTCCTTGTAATGGATTTGAAGATGTCTGGATGCAGCATCCATTCGTGGGCATCCGTGGTAGTTCTGCTTAGGATATCTGCCAGTATATTTTCTTTTCCTGGTACAAATATTGCCTGTAGCTGAATGTTGAAGCTCAGGGCCACATTCCAGTGGTCCATTGCCATCCGGCATAGAGGGTATGAATGTGTGCCTCCCTGTTTGTTGATGTACCACATAACTGTGGTGTTGTCCGTCCTCATCAGCAATTGACCCTGTTGAAGAAACGGTCTGAATGTCTGAATTGCCAGTTTTACTGCCAGCATCTCCTTTTGATTTATGTGTAGGTTCAGCTGGTCTTGAGTCCATAAGCCTTGTATGCACTTGTCCAGCATGTGTGCCCCCCAACCGAGGTCTGAGGCGTCCGTGGTGATAGTCTGGCTTGGTTGAGGGCTGTGGAAGGGCAGTCCTTTGTTCAATTGACAGGCCTGAGCCCACCATTGGAATTCTTGCTTCAGGCATGGAATTATTGGAATTTGTGTTTCTAGGCTGTGCTTGGGCTGAGACCATAAATTCCTTAGGTACCACTGCAACTTCCTCATATGTAGTCTGGCATGTGGAATCAATATTATGCAGGATGCCATGTAACCCAGGGCTTGCAGGACTTTCCTTGCTGTTAGCTGGTTCTGCGTTGTTAATGCCATGAAATAGAGAGGAAGGTGCTTCTGCTTTTCTGCTGTGAGGGATGCCATTTGATTTGATGTGTCCAGTTCTGCACCCAAGAAAGTTATCCTTTGGGATGGTATCAGCCTTGACTTTTTTATATTGACTGTGTATCCCAGGGCTTGCAGTAGATGAATGACCTTTTCCAAATCTTTTGCTAATTTGTTTTGTTGTCCGCTTGTAACAGGCAGTCGTCCAGGTAAGGGTAAATTTGAATTCCTGAAGCCTGCAATGAGCAATTACTGATGCCAGGCATTTCGTGAATACTCTGGGCGCAGTAGATAAGCCAAAGGGCAATGCTGAGAATTGATAATGCTCTGATCCTGCAAGAAATCTGAGGTATCTTCTGCAATTTGGTCGTATGGGGACGTGCAGGTATGCCTCCTTGAGATCTAGAGTTACCAGCCAAGACTCCTTGCCCAGCATGGGAAGAAGCTGCTGTAGGGTCAGCATTTTGAATTTTGGAACAATGAGATATGTGTTTAGAGCAGACAGGTCGAGAATAGGTCTCCATTGGTTTTCTTTTCTTGGCACCAGGAAAAGTCTGGAGTAAAATCCTTGCCCTTGTTCCATAGACGGTACCTTTTCTATAGCTCTCATCCTTAATAAGTGGTGTATTTGTTCTAGAGCTTTTGTCTTTTGATTTGGAGGTAGGTTTGGCATTCCTCTCTTCCTTGGTAGAGTATGGAAGTGAAACCTGTAACCTTGGTCTATTGTCTGTAAAATCCATTTGTCTCTTGTGATGTGATGCCAGTTTACAGAAAATAAGGCTAGCTTTCCGCCTAAGGGTGCTTCTAGTTGTTCCCTGGTAGGCGGTCTTAGAGTCAAGTCACTGTGATTGTCCTGTGGAAGTGGTAGTGGTTGGATCTGTGGCAGTACTTCGCTGGTTGATAGGCTGCCACTGACATCCCCTGTAGGCACCTCTGGATTGACCCCTGCCTCTTGGGCGCCTATTCCTGCCTCTCTGTGCTCTGGTGGTGTCTGGAAAGGACCAATTCTTGGAAGGCCAGTTCCTACTAAACCTTGGTGGCTGGACCTGTAAGAAATCCTTGACATTCTGGACAGATTTTGCTTTCTCTTCCACCTTCTTCAGCACCTGCTGTGCAGGGGAGCCAAACAAATTGAGCTTATCCATGGGAGCATCTAGGAGCTTTGATTTAACATGGTCTGGTAATGACTGCTCTTTTAACCATGCATGCCTTCTGATCACTGTACCAGTCATAGCTGATCTAAAGGAAGCCTCCAGTGCATCATAGCCGCATTTTAAGGAATGATTACTGACCTGCTGAATGTTATGTACCATTTCCTGAAGAGATTTTTTGTCTAATGGTTCAGGCGAGGACAGTTTTTTAGTTAACTGATTTAACATAAATTCCTGATACTGAATCATGTGGAATTGACAGTTTAAGGCCCTAGCTGAAAGAGTAGCAGAAGCATAAACTTTTTTACCCCATCTCTCTAAGGCCCTAGATTCCCTTTCAGAGGGGAGGGGGTTTTTGGCAGAGGTAGCTGCTACTGCCTTGGGTCCCTGAGAAATAGTTTCTGGATCTGCAAAAGGAGCCTTATACAAATGATAATGAGTGTCCAGAACCCTGTAGTACCTGTCGGGCTTAGCAGGGGCCGGAGGAAGTGAATCAGGAGCAGTACAAGCATCATTAAATGCATCATCCACAACAGTAAGTACTGGAGGAATGGCTAAAGGCCTATGCTGTGGCAAATGCAAAAAAGTCCTAAGCCTTTTCCTAGAGTCTGAAAAATCCTGGCCCTGCCATTGAAATTGTTCCCTCATAGCATGCAAGGTTTCCCCAAAAGAAAATTCCCCAGGCGGAGAGGCAGAAGGAATGGAGTCTTCTGCATCAGAGTCCTCATAAGGAGGATAAGGGCCCTCTGGAGGGTTTGTATTTTCTGAATCATCAGAGGAGTAATCTGAAGAAACTGGCTCAGGGGGCTCTGCTCTAGGCCTCTTCTCTGGAGGTGGGTGAGAGGCCCTGTCAGGGTGAGGTTGGGATCCCCGGATCAAAGAAATGAGATCCTCTGCTAGACTAAGCATTTGAGTACTAGAGCTAGGCCTGTGAGAGGGGGTCTTAGCAGGCACAGTCTTGGTTGATTTTGCTGCTTTAGCCCTGGCAAAAGCCTTAATCAACATGGATGCAGGGGGCCTAGCAGCTCCACGTGCGGGAGTAGATATATCTAAAGGAATAGTATCAGATAAATCCTGTGAACCTGCAAGGGCAGGTGGGATTTCAGTAGCAGATTCAGCCATGCTGGAAGAGGCCTCGGTAGGAGGCAAGCTTTCGGCCGAAGGAAGAACCGAGGACTCTGTTTCAGCCGAAACCGAGACACTCAGTGAGCCATCCTCTGCCCGATACAATGGGTCTGAGGGGGGGAATTCAAAGGATCTTTATGAACCTTGGGTAGGTCATATATGACTGGTATAGTGGGATGCTATACAGAAAAATACGTATATAGTGAATAGTCAAATTTGATCAGTCATCAATAAATCATACGTGTAGAAATTCAACCTATGATGCCATTCACCTGGAAATTTCTGCAGTATAGCATACACTTTGTCATCCTACAACATCTTATGTATTTTCTCAAAATAATCCATAGTGTCGAAGACGACTATCCCACCACCCTTGTCAGCAGGCCTAATGACCAAATGTTCAGCCCTAGTCAATGTCCCTAGTGCCTCACTCTCCTTCTTAGTAAGATTATAAAAACAGTTCTTGGATCTCTCATTAACTGATTTTCTCAGGTCATACTCACACATATTTATGAACACCTCCATAGCAGGAGAATTATTACGTATAAAACAACTAGGTTTTTTCAATGCACATACAATTGTAGTATTTACATCCCCATTCACAAAAATGGTTTTGAGCATTGTGTTCCTGGCAAACATATTCAATTCTAAAATTGTGTCAACGAAATTCATCTTGTTGGCTGGTACAAATGATAGACCTCTATTTAAAATAGATAACTGTTCTATAGTTAAATCCACAGAAGACAAGTTAAAGATAAGATTATTCACTTGCGATTGCGTGTGGTCAGACCCTTGTTGTAAACTGAGGGGTTGGACCGTACCCTCCCTCGTCTCCTGCGGCTCCGAGACCTCTTGAAAGTAATATAACCATAAATATAATCGTATGTTGAAGGAGAGGGTCATGGAACATTTGAATGACATACGTAATAATAAATTTACAAATGCACTGGCTAAACATGTATCAGATTATGGTACTCAGCATAACTTTAAATTCTTAGTTTTACAAACAATTAATAAGAGCTTAAAAGGAGATGATCTATGTAATGAAAATGAATATATAGAGTTGAGATGGATTGTTGATTTTAAGGCTTATGTTCCACCTGGCCTGAACAGTGCTGTTTCTTTAAAACCTCAAGAAAAAGATGTTTGCCACATTAATTCTCATTGTGAGTTTTTATTGGTTGTTACATGTATTTAAACTGCAGGCTTGTAGTAGTTTTTATTAAAGTCTGAAAAAGAGGGTTACCTCGAAAGCGCTTACCTAATTTATTATTTTATTGGTAGTAAAAGTGTGTTTTATTCTCCAGCCACCACGCCTTTTTATTTTTTACTCTATAGTACCTGTCTGGTTTTCTGGGCGCAGGAGGGAGGATGTCAGGAGTCAAGCTGGATTCCAGGAAAACACCCTCCACAACATCAAGGACTCGGGGGGGGGGGGGGGACGGGGGGGGCAAGGGTCTGTGCTGTGGAAGACCTAGGAATTCCCAGAGTCTCTTTTTAGACTGAGGGTAGTCTTGACTTTCCCATTGGACATGCTCCCTTAAGGTATGCAGGGTTTCCCCAAAGGAAAATTCCTCTGGGGGAGAGGCTGAAGGGATGGAATGCTCTGCATCAGAATCCTCATAAGTAGAGGGGTTGCATGTCTTCATATTCAGAAGCATCAGAGTCATCTGACTCTTGTTCAGACAAAACTACAGGGGCTAGACCTCTTTTCCTTTTGGAGGGGGTTGCTTGGCTTCCCCTGATCAGCATGATAAGGTCTTCTGCCATTTTAAGCATCTGAGACTGTGGCAAGGAAGCCGGTGCCTGATAGTGGGTCGCTGGTTTCTTGGGTGTGGTTTGTACCCTAGGCCTAAGAAACGCTGTCACTTTCGAAAGAATGGTAGTTGCGAAAGAAAACATTGGTTTGTGTCGAGAATTGGTAGTGCGAAGGACTTCCTCAAAAGCATATGCCTGATCAGCGGCTCCGGACCCATCCAAGGTAGAGACGACCGCAGGATCCTTTTTCAAAGAAGAGGTTTGCGGCATACTGGACTCCAAATGGGTCTCTGTAGTGGCCTGCGAATCCACAGAAGCGGACATCAGGGGCTGCAAAAGCACATCATTGAGGACCGGAGAACTGATGACTAACTCAATGGAAGCGTCATTGGTAGGTTTGGACCTGTGCGGTCTGTCTTCATCTTTATGTTTTTTTGGAAGATTTGCTGTCGTATGACTTACCGAAGCCATATCGGAATTCGAGGACTGTAAGCGAAAATATCTGGCTACAATAACGGCCCGACGACGGAAAGTTCTGGTGTTGAACAAAGCACAAAAGTGACAACAGGGGACGTCGTAGTCTGGGCCTAAACAAGTGACGTGGTAAGAATGGAAGTCTTGGTGTGGTATTTGCTTTCCACAGGTGAGACAATTATTAACTTTTTCTGACATCGGTTAATGCAAGAAAAAAGGATCCCCAATGGGGTACTTAGCTTTAGAAGACTTCAACTTGAATTCGGTAGACAAAACTCTGGTAACGGCCGACTGACACTCGTGCAAACTGCTTCTGCTTCGGGCTCCACAGCAAGAAAGACTGATGTAATGGCATCGGCTGCCTTACTTTATACTACTGACGACCTGATGTCAGTCCTGAAGCGACAGCAGCTGACGCAGAAATACTAAGCCTCTGGTATTCAGGCTGGCCAAGGGCTACCATGGCAGGGATAATCCAAATGTGATGGCTGCAACAGTGAAACACGAAGAACATCTTCAGCTTGAGATTTGGAGTGGTCAATGGCATGGCAACCTCTGGACTAACTGTTGTACACAATGGCTGCAAAAGGACTTCAACGCCATCTACCACTTTAAGCCAAGGAGGCTATCAGACTCTGAAATAAATAGTGTCACCAACCTCCAGAGTACTCTTGCCTGTCAAATTCTTCAGGGCCCCTGGGATCATGTTCACAAAACCTTTTGCACTGCTAGTATTTCCTTAAGTTTGCATGGAGCTTGGTTTCCTTCCTGATCTAAGCACCTCATGCTTTCAGCCCTTCAGCCCCATGCTCCCCAAGCCTGGTCTAATGCATCTGTACTAAGGGTCTGATTGTGGGTTGGGGGACAAAGAAGCATTTGACAGTTCCCTTGGAAGGCTTATAACCACCAGTCTACGACCTTCAAAGTAAGGAAGTGATGGGAGGGGATATTAAAAGTGCATGCACTTGCTGATCTCAAAAGTTCCTTTGGAACCACTGGATCTATGCAGCATTACTTAGGAGACCATCAGGACTGAGGCTGTGTGCACCAGAATCCTTAGCATTTCCCTGGCTGTCAGTTTTTAACATCTTCTGAAAGAATTACATGAGGGATATAGCTTTGTCCCAGGGCAGAAAAATCTTTAACTCCTGCATGACCAGGAAAGTACCCAAGAACACTGTTCACTGGGTGGGTTAATGTTTGGATGTCTGTAGGTTTTGAGTAAGCCCTAACTTTTTTTAGGCACTGCTAACCAAAGACAATCATCTTTAAAGGTCTCTCAGGTTCCTCTCGGGACACAGCTCTACGACAATCTTCAGGGTATTTATCGATATGCAAGCCTTTTGTCCTGCAATTGGTTGCCACTGGTGCAGAACACTCTAAGGAATCCTGAAGCAGTGGCTAAGCCAAAAGGTGTGGAGGTCAGCTTGGTAATATCCACACTTTGTCCAGAATCAAAGCAATTTCCTGCCCTTCAGATAAATGGGAATGTGCAGGTATGCATCCTTTAGGACCACTGTCACCAAAAATGCATTTGCACACAACAGAATAAGAAGGGACTGAAAAGTTAACATTTTGACTTTTCTTACACTCAAATCCTTGTTTAGACAGATTCAGAACAGGTCTCCATGGACACCCTTTCTTGGGAACAAGAAAGACCTTGAGCAAAAAAGTTTTTTCTTTCATGCATCCTTGAGACAACTTCTATGGTATTCTGCTGCAGCATGGCGGACAATACAGGTGTAGTAGAAGGGTCTTCATCTACTGGCACATACAGTATCACCTTATATCGTGGTTCTGCAAAGAATACCACATGGTAGCATTTTTCTATTACGTCACAAACCATTTTGTCTGAAGTAATTTTCTCCACTCATCCAGACAAGTTGAGAGCTTCCTCCCATTTTCAGCACGTCAGGGTTTGGACAAAGGATATGGTCTAAGTAGTCATAGTAAACTTAAGAAGAGGCTAAGGGTTGCTGGCTACCTTGTCTACCCTTATGTTTCATACTGTAAAAGGGAAAACATCCAAAGGGTGGAAAACCTTTACATGGGGAGGGTGAAACATATGGCAGACAGTTTCAATTACTTTCCCCTTTTCTCCCAGATTTACACACATCTCATAAACCTAAGAGCCAAGAAATAATTCCTGGTCAAGAAGGGTGTTAAGAGCAGCTTAACATTTATATCTTCTGCTAAGGGCAGAGTGTGAAGCCAATAATTCTTCCTTAAAACAGTGCCTGTAGATGCAGTGCTAGAAGCTCCATCTACATCATCATGGGCACACTTAATGCTGTCCCTCTTCCAAATGCACAAACATTCGGATGAGTTTTGTTAAAGTGGCTCTTCAATTCTTTTAATGAATCTCTTTTAACCAAATCCAGCTAGAACATCTAAGAGCTCCTGGAATGTCATGATATGAGAATGGCAATTCAGTTCTCCAAAGGACAGTGTGGCTCAGCTAGAGTTTTCTCCCCATACCTGTCCAACAATCTACCTTCCTTATCATTTGGTAGGGTACTCCTTCCTGGGAGAAGTTTAGCCCCTTTGGTAGCCACTAGAAATAAAATACCCAGATCTGCCACAGGGTTTTTGTAAAGAAAGAAAGGAATGGTAAGTCTACACCTTGCAAAATATATCCAGTCTTAAGGACTGCAGGCTGTACACCTGGTTTCATTGAGTTTGTTTCAAAGATTCCCATATGTGCTCCTTGTAGAGTGGGCACTGGCTTAGGAGGGTCAGAGCTGAACAGCTCCAATGCTGCCCTTTAAGAATTCCAGAACTCTGTGCTGACATGGAAAATTATCCTTCACGAAAGCTAATGTAACCCAGAGGATAAGTCTTCACTGGTAAATCCAGTGCTAAAGCATCATCACTGGTGGCATCTTAGAGAGAGAGAGGACATTTGGAAACAATCCAAGCTGCCCTCCTAAATGGCATCTGCTTCAAGTGTCTTTAGCCAAAATGGGCAGTATCCCTGCCACATTTTACAAGGTGATCAACAGATGTGGACAGCTGGACTCGTTTAGACTACCAGCCTTGAAGAAGGGTGAGAAAACTCTGATGATGAAAACCACTCGAGAGAGAACATTAATGAGATATGTGAGGCACTCTAAGCTGACCCAAGGCTTTTAATGAAAGTACAGGACTTGGAGGGACACGTTTTCATCCGCAGTTAGAATGAGTAAACAAGTCTTCCCATTTCTTAATGAAGAGGCTTTTTTTTTTTTTTTTGTTTTTACTGGTAGTATAATTTGTAGCACAGAGGTGCACTCTAAGCTTTGTCCAGTAGGATGCATGTGTGTTAGCCGACATGACAGCCCTCCTGAGGGGCTTCATCAGCACTCAATGATTTATATGATGCCAAGCCCAGGGATGAGCAAATGTCTTCCGCAGTAACTGTGTCCTTTGTTCAAGAAGTCCCGGGGCATTGTGCGCTGTTGTCAGATGCTACAGACAAGAGATGGATAAAAGTAGCAAGTTTCTTGCCATTCTACTGTGAAAACATGGCATTTATTCTACCTTTTAAAGACTTAGGCTTGAAATCCTTACATAGCTTGCACAAGGTAATATCATACTTGAGGACTACGCAATAAACGCATTTATGCTTACCCTTGAAATTTGCCTCTTACATGCACTCTCTCCCCTGCTTCAATGGTATCTCCAGACACCTGGATGGGCCTATGCAAAACCAACAGAAAGTTAGTGAAACAAGACTACAAACTATATTCCCTACTTACAAGAGAGTAAGAAGAGGAGGAAAATCCTCTAGGATGTACTTGCTTGTGCTTTCACTTTTAGCTTGGCACAACACGCTGTAAGAAAAAAAAAAAAAAAAAAAAGTACCATGTGGCAAGAAAGAACTGAGGCTGTATGACCATATGCCTTCTTTTATACTGTGGCTGTCTAGATGGATGAGGTACAACGAAGTCAGTGCAGGTAAAGAGCTCTGAAATCCGATGAGATGCAGGACTCCACTTGCAGCAGATATCCCTGAAGTTAATTACATGACGAACATCTCAAAATGTACTTAAAAGTGGTTTGTTTTACACAAGGTTATACATGTTAAACAATCATCTCTGCTGCTATGACTTTTAACATATGAACTGTTGACACAAATAATGTGTTATACAACTTTTTAGGTGTAGATAATCCTAAAATGTAATGTTTCCCTCTGAGAAATAAAAGGCAGGTCAACAAGGAAGCAGAGTAACTGCAAATACTAATACACTTTAAGGCTCATGTCCAGTTACCAATCTAATGTGTTAAGGGCTGAACAAGGATAAGTTTGAAAAAAAATGCTTTTAAAAAAGGTTAAAAACAGCACCTACATGATGTATTTACAACAATCAATCTTGCTCCTGCTGCAATTGACACATGTGCCTCCCTAGCATGAAGCTAACTTTTTCTACTACTGACCATAAAAGACTTTCCAACAGTTTGACTATAAAGATTTAGACAGAACCCTCTGACGTTTAAGAACAGGCACAAAAGTAGAAAAGAAAAGGGAACTGAAGAACAGAAACTGATAAAGAAAGTTAGAAGTAAAATAGCATGAAGGGTTAGAGAAGCAATATGGAGAGAGAGAGAGACATGCATGGAACAACCATACAGTTTTCCAGGTATAACTTCTGTGTTTAACTTCAAAAATGATGTTGGATATTTCCAAATACAGGAAACTAGGGAAACAACTTGGAGACAGACACTATAAATTTCATTTAAAAAGAGAAATTTCTAAAAAAAAAAAAAAAATGGAAAATGCAACACTGATCAAGAGTTTTCTGCTGCAATAACCCCCCCCCCACACACACACACACACACGTTTGCCCAATGACACCTCTTCCAGCACCCAAGCAATGGTAATCTTTGGTTAGGCAAGTGCTTTATAGCCCATATTGTCAAGATAGCCCAATTAGCCCATTCTTCTCCAACTGCAAGTCTCAGGTGGGAGGGTACAGGCCAGTTTGCTGCTCCTGCTCCATGGCCTAGGTTTCCCATAATGGAGCATCCCCCTCCCTCAACGCAGCTCTCTAAGCATGACTGCATGTTGCCTTCCTCAGGAAGCTTGCTTTCACATGCTCATTCTGTTACATTCATATGCATGATGACAGTGTGTGTGCTGACTGCGCTCCAGGGATGCAAAAGCCAAGTGCTCTTCCTGGGTGTCACCCAACCAGTAAGCTAGGGCTGCCTCCCTTCCAAGATGGGAAAGCAGACAGTGGCTACTCACTCCCATTCTCCTTGGTCAGCTCCATTCAGTGCCTGAGCCACTAAAAGAAGTCTATTTGCCTTGGCTATAGTCTGGGCTTTATCCCTTTATGTTACTGGAGCTGGTCAAGTCTTCATTCTTTTTGTCAGTAGTAAAATCAATTAGCCACTCATTACTTGTCCAGAGGGCTGGCTATTTTTCATTTTTTCATTCTTCCATACCCCTACCAAATGGCATAAATGTTGAATGCTTTCGAAAGGACACCATTCTGATGGCATGGCATCTCTGCTGTCAATATATATAGAATAGTAAGTATCAGATGCTCTGCTAACAATGAACAGCTGTGAAAGGAAACTAAAAGCATGCCCTAATTAAACTACAGTAAGCAGCAAGCCTACAAATAAACCCATGGTTGAAAAGCAAGGAGAGACTATTCTTGTGGAACACCAGAGAAGGAAATATACATGGACAGATCACAAAGATCATCATAGGTCTGGCAATTTACTCACACAATTTAGGTTATGAGTTATTAACAAGCTGCTTCTGGTGATCCAGAACTTGACCATCTCAGCCTCCTTTTCTCTAAGTGTCTAACTCTTAGCAAGTCCCTTAACTAGGCAGTGTTCCTGGGCAGAGTCTGAAAAAGGTCCATGCAGATCAGTGCTCTACCCTGGTTAACAAACACAAAACAATAAATAAATCTCATGAAAAAAATTCTACATACAAGAACTTTCAATCTACAAAATGCGCTGGTTTAAAGGCTTGCTTCTTGAGCATAAAATTTAGTAGGATGCTATAGTCCATGATCAGTATGTCAGCTAGCAGTTTCCAGATCGTGCCACAAAAATTTCAAGGAGCTTACTGCAAAAGGAAAATGCCGCCTTACTCACTGAATCAGTTGTGGAGACTGAAGGAGGCACTCTCCTCCACAGAGCGTATGGGTGGGATCATTCTTCATAACAGATGTTTTTGAAACGTGATTATATGCACTTTGACCTTTTTCCGTCAAACGTTTGTTTGATGTATGTCATCTGCTTATACAAGCCATAAAATTCAGGTCTCAGGGACACAAAGAAGCCCTAATTAGCACCAGAATAGAAAGTGGACTCACAGAATGTTTTACAATGATTAAGAGGCAAGAAACAGCACTTCAACATCACAACCAAGTGAAACCTAATACCTAGCTCAACAAAAACGAAGTTAAGACAAGCGATCCTTCTATGCCCCATAGCATTTGTCCACTGTTTAGTCAAGGAATCTGTTCCACTTATATCGGCAAGACTTCAGTAGAGGAGGTTTCTGCTTCTAAACTAGATGGAAATAATGAATTAAAATTACTGACAGCGTTCTTTCTTACACTTGTGGCAAAGGTTCCATCTATGAGTCTGTATACACTTGAAAGGAACCTCCTCCAGAAACAGCAAGGCTTTGAAAGGACAATCCAATACCCTGAGAAGAACAGAAAGTACAGATATCCAAAGAAGATCGCATTCATGGTAAGCTGTTTTACATGGGTGTTTGCAAGATTCTGACCACTGAAGCAGAAAGAAGAAATACGCACATAAAAAGCTTCAAGACAGCTTTTGGAAAACATGATCTGAGCTCCCATGTAACACTACAAAAGTCTAGAAAGTCCACTACAAGACTCAAAACTTGCCCAAGGCCCCAAAGGTATATTAATAGACAACAGTAGCTTTAGCATGGGCTGCAGTGTCAAACAGGGGCCCAAAAGCAACAGGTCCATTAGATTTGGTATGAAAGGCAGGAAAGATGTACGGAGATACATCATGCAAACATAACCGTCTCATTAGGTGGTAACAGGAATTCTGTCCATTTTACAGTAATGCCCATGCATCTGAGGTCCACAGCATAGTCCCTTGGATTGGATAAGAGAGTGAGTCAGTTATCTAGGTATGGAAAATGTTAAGGGAATGCCACCTATGACAGCACAGAACGATAAAGCCCTAACTATGGCCCAGAAGACCGGAGACTGATTAGAGACAGGCACTTGACAAAGCTGGCAGGGGAGGTTCAGCATGCACTTCTTAGTAATGAGGGAATGGTCTTTACTGTCCAAAGCAATAACCCCATGGAAGAGAGAGAGTTCTACCTTTTCTTTTTTAAATGGGGGCTGTTTATCTACCAAGAAATTCAGTGGTAGCTCTCACTGCGAGTGAGAAGTACTGTGCAACATCATCATGGAGGTAGTGCAGTTCCCGTAGCAATGTAGGTGGGCTGTTACCTCACCCAGAGGAGTGATTAGATCTAATAAATATGTTCTCTGTCAGGATAAAAGCAAGAGTAAAAACTGCCACTAAGGGTGCCTGTATAGCACCCTCCCATATCTAACTTTCACCCTCACTCGGGAATAGCAGGGACAGAGGAAAAATGGACACAACTTATAGGCTAAGGCTTTATATTCAGCAGGTACAGCAGGAAAAATCACACATTAAAACTTTTCTGATGGAATGATGCAGGTGAGCAACCACATAACCAAGTGGCCAAGGAAAGGCCCAACTAGAAGATAATAAACTGAAGTGACTAGCCCTACTGTGAAAATGAAGGACTCCCCAGTGATGACTCCAGATTCTAATGAAGACTCAAAAATAAAGGCCCACACTACAATTCCAACCTCCTGGTGGGTGTAGCAACATGACACAGTATACTGTATGGAGTGCAAATAGTTCCCCATACAAAGGTCCATACTACCAAGCTCCAGAGCAGTGAAAGCTTCTTTTCAAGTGGGTTTTGGAGGTACATTAAAAAATATAAATCAACCGCCTACCATGGATAACGGGCATCACTGTTTTGACAGAGACCTCTGAGGCAATACCAGTGGGGAAATGCTCTACATCTGCGGAAGACAGACCTGGCATCACTCTGGGATGCAGAGAACATGATTGACACACTTGTGATTCATAAGGTACTTTGTTTTACATGGAAGAGAATGCATCGTGAACAGACTGGAGCATCTTCTCCACAAGATGAGCTTGTAAAGGTTGTTTCTCATCCTTACTGTGAATAACTGAAATTTAAAAAACGGTGGCAAGAAACTGTCAGGTCCCAGATACAAAGCAAAATGTGCCTGTCTTTCAGACTAACAATAAAATAAAAAGTTAGATGTTGGGATCCTAATTGCAAGTTTTCTGTACAATGGGGTAAAAAAAGAGAGGATTTCCAGCTAGTTCCACCAAATCAATGGACCGAGGATGGTCCAGTAGACGAAGCAAAAATAATTCTGGAAGAAAAAGCTGACAAATAATCTTGTTGCCTGGGTGGTATAGCCTTATCCATACTAGTAGCTAGAGCATCTCAAATATGATTTCAATTAGCTAAACTTGGTCCACTGCCATTAAATGTGAAGTATAATAGGTTCATAGGTAAGTACTAGGCTATCTGCCCATGGGCATTTATAAGCCTAGCCACAGAGTGATGGCTTTCGCCTCCCCATTAGATTAGTAACCTGGGCCTCTGTCAATAGGGCTCCTGAAGTGATCCCACGGTAGAACTTACAATTACCCATCCACTCATCAAGATTTCTCTTGAAGAGGGTCATAGAGGAGCTCTGTCGAATATGAATTGGGATTCTATTCCAGAGTGAGGGGAGTCACTGGGACAGGAATCTATCCCTCCAGCATGTCCTGTTTATTGTTGTACATAGGTTCAAGTCGCTAGAACGAGTGGTTCTGAGGGATCTCGTTTTTTGAGGTGAAGCATGTCCATTAGTTCAGGGTTTGACATGGCCCTATAGGTCAGGCATAGGTCACCTCTGAGCAGGCGGTGGCGACTGAGAAGAGCTGGAGCTTTTTTAGTCGTGCTTCATAGGGTAATTGTTTAAGACCCTTAATCCTCTTAGTGAGGTACTTCTGTGGTCTTTCTAGTTGTTGCAGGTGTCTAGTGAGGTACATCCCAAATGGGGCATTGTACACTATTATGGGCCTAATGAGTGAGGAGTAAAGGGGCACAATCACCTCCTTGGATCTGGATGAGAAACCCTTTGTGATAAGGTGTGCCACATAGAAGGATTTCCTGACCGTTTTGGCTATGTGGTTATCAAAGGAAAGCATGCTATCTACTTGGGTACCCAGGTCCCTAATTACTTCTTCTGTACTTAGTGGATTCCCATCTATGTGGTAGTTTGCAGGTACTTTGTTTTTCCCAAATGGGATTACTATGCATTTTGTGGCATTTAACGTTAGGCCGTGACTTTGACACCAGGTGTTTGTCTCTGTGAGACCCTTTTGCAGGATGTCTGTGTCAGCTGGAGAGTCAATTATTGCACCCAATTTACAGTCATCTGCAAACTTGGTTAGCCACAGTCCCTCCGCCTTTGCCTGTACTTCGGAGAAATATATACCGAACAGGAGGGGTCCCAGGACTGAGCCCTGTGGGACTCCACTTGTGACTGGTTTAGAGTCAGACATGGCGCCTGCCACTCTTACCATGTGGGATCTGCCTGAGAGCCAATTGGCAACACATCTCATGACATGGGGGTTGATATTTAAGCTGGTGAGTTTGTCTATGATTCCTGAGTGTGGGATGGTGTTGAACGCCTTAGCGAGGTCCAGATATGCTGTGTGGACCACCTTCCCTTCATCTGTGGCCTTGGTGACTGTTTCAAAGAAGTCAACCAAGTTCAGGAGGCAAGATCTGCCTTTAACAAAGCCAAACTGGGTGGGGTCCAGTGTCTGGAGGTTCCCAATGTCCCTGTTAATGAGCTCCATGATAACGCGTTCCATGGCTTTGCAGACCAAGCTAGTCAAGCTTATAGGGTGATAGTTCCCAGGGTCAGTTGTGGCACCACCTTTGTGGAGTGGTACAACTGTTGCTGTATGCCATTTCTTTGGGTACATAGCCTGTAGAGAGGCTGAGTTTGAACAGTGATTTGAGATGGGGGGTTAGTTCATTTTGAAGCTCGTGTAAGACAGAACCTGGGATAGCATCTGGTCCCATTGATGCTGTGTTTTTGGCCTTTGCAAGGGCTGTCTTTACTTGTGTGTCTGAGATATCTGGAGCACCATATTCTTCTGGGATGGGTGCTAGCCCCTTTGGTGGAGAGGGGGAAGGGTGAAGTTTGCACTGAACTGGTCAGCCAGGATGTTGGCAATGTCGGTTGGTTCAGTGTATTTATGGCCATCATGCACTAGCTCGGAGCATATCTGAGAGTTTGCCTCTAGACTCTTGACATAGTTAAAGAAGGCCTTGTGGTTATCCTTAGAGTCATTTGCTATTTTTCTTTCGAAGTTGGCCTTGGATGATTTAATGAGGGAACACAGTTTTTTACTGATGTTAATCAGAGATGCCTTCTTATTTTGGGATTTTGTTCCATCTTGCAGGAGTTTCCTCCTCCTGTTGTAAAGTTTATTTATGGCTGGGGTCCACCAGACTGGCTTCCTCTTTTTTGAGGAGTTGGTCTTGGTTTTACTTGGGATGGCTCGGTCTACGCATTCTTGAAGGTGTTCATAGAATGCACTTGTAAAGGATTCTGCCATTGGGTCATCATTTTCCATTTGATTGGGAGCTTTGAAACTTCCCGCCTCGGTCTTGAGGAGTGTGAAGTTGGATTTAGAGAAGTTTTTTACCTTGATTTCCTTGACTGGGGGTGGGGGTGGGGGGGGTCGGGATGTGAATGTCCAGTGTGATTAGTTTGTGATCTGATCTTACCAATGATGAGTTTACCTCAGGTGTGGAACATAGGTTCCCCATGTTGGTGATGACCAGGTCCAGTATGTTGTCACCTCTTGTGGGAGTGGTGACGAGCTGTTCAATGGCGTTTGAGTTTATAAACTCAAGGAAGCATTGGGCTAGGGCGTTTGAGCTTGAGTAGTTTTCCCAGTCAATGTTTGGATAGTTGAAGTCACCCAATAGCATGGTGTTGAGTAGAATCTTCATACTTTCTAATGTTCTCAGGAATGCTGCGTGAGGGTCCTGAGACAAGGTGGGAGATCTGTAGCAAGCTATAAATTGAACAGTCAATTTATCCGCTGTCAATTGCACTTGGATGGTCTCAGATTCCGCGTGCTGTGCTACTAACCTGGAGGTGTGGGTGTTCTTGATGAATATGGACACCCCCCCTCTTTTTTTGTTCCGGTCCTGGTTTTGCGACCTAAAGGTATGGTAGGAGTTATAGCCTGGTAGTGCTGGGGTGCTCTCTGGAGCCTTGAACCAGGTTTCTGTCACTGCACATACGTCGATTTCTTCCATACTAAGGAGAGCCTTGAGTGTGTGCATTTTGAGGTTTAGATTTCTGGCGTTGAGCAGCATTACCCTCAGTGTTTGTTTATTATTGTTGTTTATGGAGGCGGGTTTGTCTTTTGTGCCTTGCCTAAAAAAGGCAGTATTGGGGCGGCAAGAGTCTTGGCCAGTATTCGAAAGCCCAGGGTTGACAGGTGAAAGCCGTCTCTGGTGAAGCAACGTGGCTTGTCAAGCGTGTCACCCCAGGCTGACAAGTACTGGATCCCCTTTGAATGACACCAGTAGTTTAACCAATTGTTGAAACTGATCATTTTTTCTTCGTATGCTGGCATCATTTTGGGTGAGGGCAGGATGCTACTCAGAGTCAGAGTCATACCAGCCTGGGCTACATGGTCAGAGAGCTCCTCCATGTTTCTTTTCATGTAGTCCAAGGGAGATGCATCTCCGGTCATTTACGCAAACATGTACAATGACAGAGTCATATTTGTACTTGTTGTGGAGTGACCTGAGTGCATGTGTTATGTGGCAGATTCTGGCACCCGACAGGCAGCTTACGGTAACCTTCTCCTTGTTTAGTCTAGTGAGTGGGACGTCTGTGTGCCTGATGATAGAATCACCGATTACTAGTGTGTTAGGTGTGTTATTTAGCCTTAGGGGCTGTTTTTGCTTGGCACACTGACGTTGTGACGTATGTGTTACTTGGTTTCTGGGTTGCTTGGGTGTATGCTTAGGAGGTCTCTGTTGTTTAGGCAGGTTCTTATTTATAGCCTCCGAGTATGTTTTTGCGTGTTTCTGAGAGTTGTTTTCTGGTGCAGCTATGGCTGGTCTATGCGAGTCTGGTAATGTGGTGCTAGTGTTGCCCTTCTCCTTGTGACTGGTTGATCCAGTCGTGGGTTGAGAGAGCTTAGCCTCCAGTTTGGCTGTGTAGCTGCATCTCTCACATATGTTTGTGTTGGCTGGGAGGAGGAGGGGGGTGTCTGTGTACATGAGGCAATTGTAACATTGCCTCAGGATGCCCAGATTCACCAGCTGGACATGAGAGCACACTTGAAGCTGTCCCTTGAACATGTCTGAATAGATGGTTGGGATTGTATTGCTGACTGGATGAGTAAAGAGCCTTATACTTCCTGAGTATAGGACTGAAGTGCAAGCTGTAAGCTAGTGCTAGTTTTAGTAAGTGTCGGTCTTAGATTGCCTTATTTCTAGTGCTGGGTTGAAGTGTTTCAAGGGAAAAACTGAAGTGCAGACTTCGTGTAGCCTGAAATAGTTTAACTGCAGCTAAACAGTGCTGCGCGGTGCGCAAACCCGTGCAAAACCGCGCTAAGCGTTTTTTATACCGGGGAGATCAAAAAGGATAGAAATTAGCCCAAAATGGCCAATTGAGCTACAAGTTGCTGGGCTGGGACCACTCCTACAGGGACAGATAGGCTGCTCAGAGTCCCCCCTCTCACAGTGAACAAGAAAGCCACCTAATTATCCAAGTATGAAATGGGCAACACAGGAACCTTTACCACAGCCCTGGATTCAGCAAAGCTTGAAAACTGGAGTAGACTAGCTCAGAAAGGCGGGAAAACAAGGAATTTTTTTGTGTTTTTTTTTTTTCAGAAAAAACAGAAATGCAGAGCTTAAATTACTTTAAATACACAGGGGAGGCTAGCGCGCTTGAGTGTGTAGCCTGCGACTGTGTTACCGGTAACTTAAATGTAAAAACGACAAACAGTAACTTTTTTTCAAGTGCAACAAAGAAATAAGTATAGTAAGCAATACAGATATCACTAGGGATCCACGGAAGCGCTGAAAAGCCGAGTTTTAGGCGGAATCAGCGTTTCAGGGAAACAACAAGCAAAAACAATACTTAAGTCCAAAGTCTCTCTTTTGTCTCTCGGTCGCTTGTAGGACCCTGCAGGGCACCATGAGGAGCCTGCTGAGCTGTATACAAGCGCAAAACCGCGCTAAGCGTTTTTTATACCAGGGAGATCAAAAAGGATAGAAATTAGCCAAAAATGGCCAATGAGCTACAAGTTGCTGGGCTGGGACCACTCCTACAGGGGCAGATAGGCTGCTCAGAGTTCCCTCTCTCACAGTGAACAAGGAAGCCACCTAACTATCTAAGTATGATATGGGCAACACAAGAACCTTTACCTCAGTCCTGGATTCAGCAAAGCCTGAAAACTGAACTAAACTAGTTCAAAAAGGCGGGAAAACAAGGAATTTTTTTGTGTTTTTTTTTTAGAAACAGAAATGCAGAGCTTAAATTACTTTAAATACACAGAGGAGGCTAGCGCACTTGAGTGTGTAGCCTGCGACTGTGTTACAGGTAACTTAAATGCAAAAACGACAAACAGTAACTTTCTTTCAAGTGAAACAAGGAAATAAGTACAGTAAGCAATGCAGATATCACTAGGGATCCACAGAAGCGCTGAAAAGCTGCATTTTAGATGGAATTAGCGTTTCAGGGAAATAAGCAAACAAACAACAAGCATACAAACAAAGCTAGATTCAGCAGGACTGGATCTAGTCTATGCTACAGAAAACAAGGTGTACCAATTTCAGTAAGAAACAGTTCAAATATGCAGGCACTATAAGCCTTTAACTAGAAATTCCCAGCTCAGAAGGGCAGAGTCCAGCCTCTCCTCCCACAAGAGTGCAGACCACAAACCTTCTTAATATAAAATAACTGGCCTGAAGCCTAAGTGCTTAAACCAGAACTAATACACTTTTAGAATAACAGACACTGAGCCCTCAATCAGCAGTTCCGTACTTAGAAGGATGTAAGCTACCTGTCCTGCCACCATAGTGCAGGCCACAAACCTTCCTAATGTAAAACAACTGGTCTGAAGCCTAAGTGCTTAATCCAAAAGACTTAGAATGATAGCTACACTTTAATCAAGTTACTATCAAGCAGTAATAAATACAATTGAATACTTTAAAGAATGCCTGGATTTGTGCTCAAGTTATACAAACAAAGCTAGATTCAGCAGGCCTGGATCTAGTCTATGCTACAGCAAACAAGGTGTACCAATTTCAGTAAGAAGCAGTTCAAATATGCAGACACTATAAGCCTTTAACCAGAAATTCCCAGCTCAGAAGGGCAGAGTCCAGCTTCTCCTCCCACAAGAGTGCAGACCATGAACCCTCTTAATGTAAAATAACTGGCCTGAAACCTAAGTGCTTAAACCAGAATTAATACACTTTTAGAATAACAGACACTGAGCCCTCAATCAGCAGTTCCCAACTTAGAAGGATGTAAGCTACCTGTTCTGCCACTACAGTGCAGACCACAAGCCTTCTTAATGTAAAACAACTGGTCTGAAGCCCAAGTGCTTAAACTAAAAGGCTTAGAATGAGTTACACCAAGCAGTAATAAATACAACTGAGTACTTTTAAGATGACGCAAAAGCAAAATAAAGTAGGAAGAAACACAAATACAGTAAAAGATAACTTTTTTTTTTTTTTTTTTGAGTGAGCAAATGAGATGGGCCCAGAAGGAGTATCCAAGTGCAAATTTACAAGAGGGGCGGGCAGTTTCAAAGCCACCAAGATTAACACCAAAACAAAAACAGAGAGGGTGGGTGGGGACCTACTGAAAATGGTGTATTATTTGAAAAAAGTGCAGATAAAAAATTACTTAACTTCACTTATGCATCCAGTTGATTGCATGCAGGTCTTAGCTGGCCAAAGCTCACAGTTTAAGCAGAAAATAATTCACTGTACCGCTTGTATAAGACAGAAACTGAATAACAATGAAGTAAACTACCCCCACTTATCACTGGCTATGCAGGTTTTTTAACAAGCCTTAACTGAAAAAACAGAGTCACAACTTCCAGCTAGATATTGCTCAATGCAACACAAACAAATTAATTTAAACTGTGTATTTGAAAAAAGTGCAGATAAAAATTTACTTAACTTCACTTATGCGTTCAGTTGATTGCATGCAGGTCTTAGCTGGCCAGAGCTCACAATTTATTTTGAAATACTTCATCACTTAAAAATGTACAAGATATTAAATGTCATAACATAAGTGTTATACCTCTGGGAAAATCAACTTCTAAATCAAGCCCTGGTTCATACGAAACATCAGGTATGCCTAAGCATTTCTCCATAGAGAGGCTTTTCAGCAAGTCACTGTTGCTGCTCCCATCTGCAAAAGAAGGCAGAAACAAAAAAATCAATTTGCAGCTCTCAGAAAAACTGACAAGATATGCTCAGTTTAACAGATTCTTACATCTTCAGCTCGAGTTTAACTAGCAGGTTAGTGACCTGTAAAGAGAAAAGGAGGAGGTAAATAAAAATGTACCCTTTTCTCAAAAGTACAGCGAAGACGTATACAAGTGGGACTGCAAGAGGTATTAACTAACTATTAAGCCCATGGCACTTCAACATCATGTAACAGACAGAATGCAAACAGGGTGTTTTGTGTGTGTGTGTGTGTGTGTGTGTGTGTGTATATATATATATATATATATATATATATATATATATATATATATATATATATGTGTGTGTATATATATATATATATGTGTGTGTATATATATATATATATATATACACACACACACACACACACACACATATATATATATATATATATATATATATATTTATATCGTATACCTTCATTTATATGAAAGGAGGTTGTATGATGCACCAAAGTGCAAAAGTACAACCTCCAGATTTCTGAAATGCCGAGTGACAATGGTTCGACTTCCAATGAGCAAATGCACATTGGCATTCGCTCATTGGAAGTTGGCATTTCAGGTGCAGATCGCACTACAGCAGCGATCAGGAAATTAACCCTTTCCCTCACTGTAGTGCGATCTTGGAGTTTGTGTATTAAAGTAGGGGGGGTGTGGGGGGTGCAGGGTGGCTTGCCCCCTGCATAACGATGTTTGGAGATGGTTGAAGTTCGAAAATGGTCGAATCTGGTTTCCCAGGTTACCATTTTTGATATTTTGCTTTTCGGGATTATCTTGATTTTTGACATGTAAAGTCGCACAATAGTGCAATCGTACAACTGCCTTTCAGGTAAATTAAGGTATACCATTATATATATAAATAAATAAATATATATATATATATATATATATATATATATATATATATATATATATATATATATGGGTTCACTATATAATCTCAAAATTTTGAAATATCGAATTTCAAAATCTTGAGACCATATAGCTGAAACCCCTAAATACCGAAAGACCAGAAGCACGAATTTCAGAAGTTCGAAGATGTTGAAGTAGCGCTTCTGGTGTTGTGGTTTGTGAATGGATAGGTGGAAGGTCAGGTAAGTATCTGTTTGAGTGTGTTGGTTAGGGGCTTTAGTGTGTGTGTGTGTGTTGTGATAGGAATGTAGGTGTGTGGTAGTGTTTTCGTGTGTTTTGTCTTTGTAGTGCGACCTTGGAGTTAGAATATTTAAGTAGGGGGGTGTGGGGGATGGCTTTCCCCCCTGCTTGTATGTAGTGTAGTGTAGGTTTGTGTTTTGGGTGAAGGTGTGTGCGGTGCATGTTTATTGTAGTGTTCGGGATTTTAAATTTCACGCTTCTGGTCTTCTCGTCTTTTGGGTATCTGGTCTCGGTATTATGGGTCTTCGGTCTTATGTAGTGAACCTATAAATAAATATATATATATATATATATATATATATATATATATATATATGCTGACCACAGTGAAAATACTTTCATACCATGCAATGCTAAATGAAATCCAAACCAGTCTCTGTAGACAACTGTACAAATATTTACCATTTTCTGGAGCATAAAAGTATGACATTGCTCCTTATAATTTGGCTGTGTGGCAAGTAGGGGGCAACTCTTTCTTTTAGGTAGCTACTTGGGGATTTCTTTTTAGTTGCCCATCATTCAATCAACCACACTATCAAGTGCTAAATGAGCGAATGAAAAGTGAAATATCTTCCGCTGAAAAATTATCTTTTCTCTACATTGTTGTTCAAATATGTTTCAAAGGTGTGAAATTTTCTCTGTGGTTCAGTGAAAGTGGTTATGTTCCTTTTTGATTGTTCGGTGCTCAATAAATGTGCTGTTGATTAATCTGCAAGCACACACTTTCAAATTTCTGTTATAGAAAGCATGACAGCCTTCACTTATACCATACAAGAACATGCATTTGAGGAAACAGATTTTTTTTTCTATTTGTTTAGCTGGATAAGACTACTTTTTTAATGGGAGTTGAGGAACATTCTCTACCCAATGACTTGAGTGCTATGCCGCCGAGCCATTAAAATAGCTGCAACAGTCTTGTAATAAAACACAAAGAACAAAGTATATAACTTAACAGTGAAGCACGGGATGAACTGTATTAAATTAGACACAGGTTTCCTAAGGGGTCAGTACATAGTACATATCTTTCACTCCTTCCCTCCCTGCCTAGCTGGCTCCTCCACTGCCAGGGCCACTGATCAAACTCCAGGTGCCTGGGTCACACAGTAATGGCTCTATTGCTCAGCACACACTTCTTGCTGTGGGTAGATTTTGATTTATTACAGGGTTTAAATAGTTATTTTTTATTTCTACAGAGATTATTAAAGATATCATTCCACCAACCAGTGCACTTTAATTTTGCTTTCCCCAATAAATTTACTTAAGACTAAGATCTTTTGCTCTCTATTTGTTAAATAGGAGCAAAATTAATTTACATAAGAGACAGCTAAGGCCACATGGGTACTGAAAATCTGTTGGGATTCTGTAAGGCTGTAGGAGATTTCAGATACATAATCAACCTTGACCACAAATAACATACTAACAATGCAAGCAGATATGATGTTAGTAAGGACAAGGTCTATATGAATTTGATCCTTAGTGGGCTGGGTAGCTATCTGTAAAAGTGAGTTAGCATTTACTAAGTCTAGGAATATTTTGGCATGCTCAACCTTTGTTATACAGATGTTCCCAGTAATCAATGGACAGTTTAAATCACCTATCACAAAAGTACTTTACCTACGGTAGGCGCAACAGATGAATTGGGAGTGTTACTACCTCACATTAAAAGGTTCTCAGGTTCTTTTCTTGCCTGAGATGCCTTCTTTGCAGCATCTGCTTGTCCTCCCTGTGTTTTCATGGGTTTTCTCCCACATTCAACAAGTGTACTGGGGACTGTAAAGTGTGTGCGGGTGTGTGTATGTATGTACGCACGCATAAGTGGTGAAGAAAGTACAGTTGTGTACACTTACCGTAAATGTAGATGTTCAATTGTATTCACTGTTGCAGTCATTACATTTGGGGTTATTTGCTTGCAGTAGCCCTCAGTCAGCCTGATTAACAAAGTCTTGGGTCCTGCATTGGTTGCTGACCCTTCTACCATGACGTCAGGTCATCAGGGTTATAAAACATGTAGCCGACGCCATTACATTAGTTTTTCTTGCCCCAGATGACAGTGGGAAGCAATTAAATCTATAAATACAAGGATATACCTCCAACAAAAAAGCAAACGCACTTTTTGAGCATAGTAAGTGAGAGTAGAGGTATAGCCAAAAGAAGAAAGGGGGCTGGAGGGAGGGTAACCAGTACTGCAACAGTGAATACACTCGAACATCTACATTTATGGTAAGTGTACACAACTGTACTATGTTCTTCGTGTTTCACTGTTGCAGTCATTACATTTGGGTAGATTCCAACACTAAGGCTGGGAGGAGGAATTTAAATAGAATTAGGATCAGCTATAAGGCCCTGCAAGACTGCAGTGGCAAAACCAGCTTTGGATTTAGAGAAAATTGGCAAATGATAATGCTTGTTGAAAGTAAGTTCAGAACTCCAGGTAGCAGCTTCTAGGATGTCCCATGTAGGGACGCCCCTGAGAAAGGCTGTAGAGGTAGATGCAGCCCTGGTTGAATGGGGTCTGATGCCCTGTGGGATAGGTTTTCTATGGTGCTTATAGCAGAAATGAAAGCAGTGGCCTATCCATTTTGAAATGGTTTGCTTTGAAATAGCTTTCCCCTCTGTTCCTGCAGCAAATGCCACCAGCAGTTGTTCAGATTTCCTTTGAGGTTTAGTCCTGTCCAAGTAGAATCTAAGTTGTCTGTGCACATCTAAGGAGTGCAGTATCCGTTCCCCTTTGTTCTGTGAGTTAGGAAAGAAGGTAGGCAAATGGACTGATTAACAGCCACACTGGATTACCACCTTGGGCATGAAGGAGGGATTGGTTCTGAGGGAAAACTGTCCGCATGAAAGATGATGAAAGGCTCTACTGCCATAAGGGCCTGTAATTCAGATATCCTTCTTGCAGAAGTGATTGTTAAAAGGAAATCTGTTTTCCAGGAAAGGAATTTTAAATCTGCAGTAGCAGCTGGCTCGAAGGGAGGAAGAGTGATTTTCTCCAAGACAAAGTTAAAGTCCCAGGCTGGAGTTGTTGCTCTCCTAGGTGGCCTTAAAGTTTTGGCCCCTCTGAGGAACTGCTTGAGCAGTGGGTGAGAGAAGAGGGGAAGCTCTGTGCTATACTGAGCTGAAATGGCTGAGGCATGAATTTTGATAGAGGAAAAGGACAAGCCCTTATGAAGCATCTCAGTCAAGTATTGTAGAATCTGAGGTAAACTGGGCACTGCTACACTCATCCCTTGAGACTGGTTCCAGGCACAAAATCTTTTCCATTTTGCAGCATAAGATTTTCTAGTACTAGGCCTCCTTGCCTCTAAAATGATATCCATCACCAATTTACTGAGGGATGGTAAAGGAGAGATTAGGTAATTAGCCAGGCTGCTAGGTTCAGTGTTTGAAGCTGAGGGTGCATAATCTGGTTCTCCTGCTAAGAAAACAGGGAAGGAGTCTGAGGCAGGTGCCATGGGGCCAAGAGTGACACACTGCGCAAGAGGGGGTACCAGTATTGGCGTGGCCAGTCTAGTGCAATTAAAATCGTCCTTGGCTTGTCCTGTTTGATCTTTAGCAGTACCTTGGAGAGCAGAGGCAGAAGTGGAAAGGCATAAACTCATAGGTTTTTCCAGCTGAAGGACAGAGCATCCACTTTCCAAGCAAGCTTGTGGGGAATCCTTGTGCAAACTTTGTCCAATTAATGGTTCTGGGGGGAGGCAAACAGGTCCATATCTGGGATCCCCCATTTGCTTGTCAACATGTTGAAAATCCTTGGTTGCAGTTTCTACTCATGTGGGTCCATGAGGTTTCTGCTTAGTCCATCTGCCAGTGTATTTAGTTTTCCTGGCAGGAATTGAGCATGCAGATTCACTTGGTAGCTTAAGGCTGTGTTCCACAATGCCATGGCTAGTCTGCAGAGCTGGTAAGAATGTGTACCCCCTGCTTTTTTATGTACCACATAACAGTGGTGTTGTCCGTCTTTACCATTAGTTGTCCTGGAAGAATGGGGTCCTTGAAGGCTGTCAGAGCATTCTGTACAGTTAACATTTACTTTTGATTTATGTGCAGGTGCATTTGACTTGGGTTCCATTTGTCCTGAATGCACTTCCCTGCCAGGTGAGTTCCCCATGCATAGTCTGATGTGTCTGTTAAGGTTTGGGCGGCAGGGGGTAATGTGAATGGTAGTCTCCTGTTTTGATGGCGGGCCTCAGCCACCAAAGGAACTCTAGGCGTAGGCAAGGTATGATAGGAATCATTGCTTCTAGATCCTGTGAATGCTGACACCATAGGCTTTTGAGATACCATTGTAGTTTCCTCATATGCAGCCTTGCATATGGAATTAGAAGAATGCAGGAGGCCATGAACCCCAAGGCTTGCAGTATTTGCTTTGCAGATAACTGGGTTTTTGTGGCCAATAGTTTGAAGTAGGTTGTCAAATTTAACAGTTTCTCTGGCGTGAGGAAAGCCATCTGGGAAGTTGTATTCAAGCTTGCTCCCAGGAGTATAATTTCTTGACAAGGTACCAGATGTGATTTCTTTTCGTTTATGGTGTACCCCAGATAAGTCAGCACCCTTTGAACAAAGGCCAGAAGATTCAAAAGTATGTCCTGGCTTTCTGCCTGAATTAGACAATCGTCCAGGTATGGGTATATCTGAATATTTCTTTGCCTGCAAAATGCAATGACAGGAGTTAGGCACTTTGTGAATACCCTGGGCACAGTAGATAAGCCAAAGGACAGTGCAGAGAACTGACAGTGCATGTAGCTTGCTTTGAAGTGTAGGTATCTTCTGCAAGAATCCCTGATAGAGATGCACAGGTATGCTTCTTTTAAGTCTAGTGTTGCCAACCATGCATCTTTGCCTAGCATAGGAAGCAGCTGGTGAAGAGTCAGCATTTTGAATTTTGGAATCACCAGAAAGGTGTTTAGAGTAGAAAGGTTCAGGACAGGACGTCGTGTAATGCCTTTTCTGGGTACCAGGAAAAGTCTCAAATAGAAACCTTGTCCCTTTTTCTCTTCTGGTACCAACTGAATAGCCCCCATGCTTAAGAGAGAGGGAGTACTTGATTTTGGGCCTCTGCCCACTGATTTGGGGGTAGATCTGGCCACCCGCTTGGTGTTGGTAAAGTGTGGAAATGAAATCTGTATCCTTGGAACACTATATTTAAAACCCATTTGTCCTGGGTAATGTGTTCCCAGTTTCTGGCCTGCAGACCAATCTTTCCGCCTAAAGGAGCATTCAGTTGGGGAAGTGTTTGGAAGTTTTAAAAGAAAGTCATTGAGACAGTTTTCCATAGGGGGGAGTCTTACTACTCCCAGACTTGGGTGCAGAAATCCCCCACTGCTTAGTCTCGTCTGTCCTCTGGGACTGAAACCCCTGCTGTGTCTGGGTTTGGCTTGAGAAGACCTGGAAGGGGGCTGGAAAGGACCAATTCTTAGAGGGCCAGTGCCTACTAAATCTAGGAGGCTGAACTTGTAAGAAATCTTTACCAGTTTGCATAGATTTAGCTTTATCTTCCATCTTTTTAAGAACTTCCTCAGCCTTGTTGCCAAAAAGGCGGTCCTAATTTAAGGGAGCATCCAACAGTTTAGCTTTAACATGATCAGGCAAAGATTGCTCCTTAAGCTAAGCATGCCTTCTGAGCACAGACCCAGTAACAGCAGCCCTGCAAGAGGCCTCTAATGAATCAAATCCGCACTGCAAAGTATGTTTTCCAACCTGTTCAGCAGAATGCATTAAATCCTGTAATTCCTTATTTTCAGCACAGTCAGGAATCATCATCATTTTCTGTTTAAGCAATCCAATAACATGTTGTTGATACTTTAACATATGAAACTGGCAGTTTAAAGCCCTAATGGCCAAGGTTGCAGAAGTATAAACCTTCTTACCCCATCTATCCAGCGCCCTGGAGTCTCTGTCAGAAGAGGTAGGATTTTTAGCAGTAGAAGCCTTAATGCCCTTGGGTCCCTGTGAAATAGTCTCTGGATCCGCAACAGGATTTTTAAAAAGGAACTTGTGTGAATCAGGAACCCTGTAATATCTGTCAGGTTTTCTGGGAGCAGGAGGAAAAGAATCAGGGGCCAAACTAGATTCCGAAAAGGCATCAACAATGTCTAGTACAGGAGGTATAGCTAAAGGCCTATGCTGAGGCAGGAGTAGGAAATTCCTAAGCCTCTTTTTTGAATCAGAAAAATCCTGGCTTTCCCAGTGGAAATGCTCCCTTAGAGTATTGTAAGGTTTCAAGAAAAGAAAAATCCTCTGGAGGGGAAGCAGAGGCAAGAGTCCTCTGCATTAAAATCCTCATAAATAGATAAAGGCAAATCCAGATCAGAAGAATCAGAAAAATCAGAAGCCTGGTTAGAAGATTCATAAACAACTTCAGTCCTAGGTCTCTTAGAAGGGGGAGGTTGGCTTCCCCTGATTAGAGTTATAAGATCTTCAGCGATTCTTACCATTTGTTTTTTAGGCATAGAGGCCTGAGCATGCAGCCTGGGCATCGGTTTCTTAGGCATGGTTCGAGATTTAGGCCTAAATGAAGAAGGCGGCATCTGTTTAATATGCAAGTCTGTAGGCCTGAATACACTCTCAGAGGACGGTGCCTGCACAGCTGCTCCAGACCCATCCAAGGTAGAGGCATCTGCAGATTCCACAGCTGAAGCATCTCGCGGCATACCGGTCTCTGAATTGGTCTCAGTAGAGGCCTGCGAATCAGAAGTAGCAGGTATCAGAGGCTATGAAAGCGCCTCACTGAGTACCGGTGAACTGGCTTAGGAGAAGCATCGTCGGCAGCTTTGGACCTTGGCGGCATGTCTCTGTCTTTATCTTTGCATTTTTTCGGAATCCCGGTAGTCAGATGGCTAACCGATGACATTTCTGGATAATTAAACCGAGAACTGAAATATTTAGAGGCGAGAATATACAGACGACGGATAGTGCGCTGATTAAATAAAGCACAAAACTGACAGCAAGGTATGTTGTGGTTAGGGCCTAGGCAAGGAATACAGTACAAATGAAAATCTTTGTGAGGTATTTGCTTTTCACAAGTAATGCAATTATTAACTTTTACTGACATCGGTAAAGAGCAAGAAAAAGTTTCCCCAACGGGGTACTTAGCTTTAGTTGAAGACTTCGGTTCTGAAACTCAAAATCGAAAATTTCAGGAGTCGGCAGACCGGCACTTGCGAACTGCTTCTGCTTTGGACACCGCATGGCAAGAAAGACTGATGTAATGGCGTCAGCTGCATGTTTTATACCCCTGACGTCATGGAAGAAGGGACAGCAACCGACGCAGGACCCAAGACTTTGTTAATCAGGCCGACTGAGGGCAAGCAGATAACCCTAAATGTAATGACTGCAACAGTGAAACACGAAGAACATCTGGCAATCTACTTCAGGCCCCCCCCCCCTCTTGCTTTGAAAACTCATGAAATAGTGGTGGCTGTCCGCAGGTTCACTCTAAGAGTTAGCTGCGTCTCATAAGACTGCACGTTTATTAAGTAGATTTTTGATATTTTTCTGTTGTCCTCAAAGATACAACTGACCTATAGTAGGCTATGAATTAGTAAGTCTTGTTGAGTGAAGTTTGAAGTTCAGTAAGTTTTGTTTTTGTGGGCCACAGAGAATATGTTTACAGATAACCGCGTCTGTGGAAAATACTATTGCCACTCCACCACCCCATTCCCAGGAGGTCTAAATGTCTGACATAAGAAGAAATCTGATAAAGAGCGAGTACTACCTTTTACAATGAAACAAAATCTCAGTTATAGCACAGACATTGATATGTCCAAGTTGCATGGAGCCTCAAAATTTAGCAATTTATTGAGCACAGAAATCTTCATGTGTTGGACTTCATTTCAAAACTTTACAACTGAATGATCAGAAGGCAGACTTTGCCTAAAAATGTGCTATAAGAAAGTAAGTGGCTTATATTTGGGAGCCGTGAAACAAAAGCAGGTCATCCTTGGTGAAGCAATCTGGGCTCTCGTTCATCTCATCCAAAAAGAGCACATACTGGACCTCTCTAGAAAGACAGCAGCTACATAACCAATTGTTAAAGCCAATTATCCTCTGTATGTATTGGGCATATGGAAATCACTCTGGGTGAAGGCAGCATTCCACCAAGGATGAGTATTAAGCACATAACACATGCACACAAGTTCTGATACGTCTCTTCGCATGTACCTTTTGGTTGAGGTCGAACACCTCGCATCACTCACACTTACAAGACGCCACCAGGTCACAACCCTCTCTCTCTCCCATTTGAAGGACTGTAAGGCCCTTGTTACATTATGAATCCTGGAATTGGAAAGGGAGCTGACACCTTGTCTCAGTCTAGCTTAGTGTGTGCAGAGTCAATGTGCTCGCCAATGGAATCACCAATTACTAGGGCATTTCTATCTGGATTTGCAGACTAAGTGGCAGAGAAAGGTTTGCAGTTTGCAGCCTGATGAATCGTTGAGTTGTACAAGTATGGTGGAGTGACTCACTAAGGAAAATGAAAGGAAAAGCAGCAATCTCAAATGTCACAGCAGATATGACTAAGATGTTGGGTGAGTTATGGGAGAAATGGCTTCTACGGGTACTCACTGTGGTACAGAAACGCATATTCCAGATGGCTGGAGAATAAGCATTCTACAGCCAGTGTACGACAACAAAAGGTGCATGCACAACTGCGGACAGTACAGAGGTATGAAACACCTGTCAAAGTGCTAGAGAAGGTGAATGACAAACAAATATGCAGAAAGGTAGAAAGCAGAATGGGAAGTGAGCAGTTCGGATTCAGATTAGGATGCACAGCAACCAATCTGATGTCTGCAGTGAGACATAGTGGGGAAAAAAAAGGCACTAAGTAGTCTCTCCAACTGGCCATTCAAAGACATGGACAAAGCACACAATAAGGTCCCAAAACAAGTAGACTTGGATAGTCCTGCAATGGTTTGAATTTCTGGAAACACTGGCAAAATGAGTGCAGGCTGTGTATATTAACCCACTGACACAAGGTTAGAAATGACTGGTAAGAGAATGGAAAGGCAATATACAAAGGAGCAATGGGAGGGCATATGTACAGCTCCAAAGTCCAGAAGTTTAGGGTTTTTCCCTTATAAAGTGTTTGCGTAGGTATTTTTACACCCAAAGCAGATTTCACAGAACTCTTTATCAAGTACAGAGCAAATGTTGGAAGTGTGATGCAAAAGAGATAATCTGAAGTGTTTTTTGGGGGAATGTAAAGAGCTGACAGATTAAAAAAAAATTCCCTACAGAATACTTTGATCAGAAATGTGGGAACAAATGGTTGCAACTAAGGAAATGATTCTTTTGAGCTAGGCTATAGGATTTGGATTGCCTAAAAATAGTAAGGACTTACTAAGTTTAATGCTATTGAGTGCAAAAAAAAAAAAAAAGATGCATCAACAAAAATCTAAGCCAACTGTAACAGAAGTACATAAATATTGTAAACTGATCTTTAGGAAATGAAATGAGCAAATTACCTAGAAATACATGGAATTTGTAGGGCAATACATGAAGAACAGTGCTCAGGATGAGGAGTAAATTTTAGAGAAGGCAGAAACTGAAGAATTTACGCATTGTTACAGTAAATGAAAATTGTTAAACTGTATACTGCATGATAACAAACAAAGGAAATACTATGGCTTGTTTTCTTTTGGATTATAAAATTCTAAAACCAAAAAAAGAGCACAAAACGTTGTGAGTCTTCGGTTTATTACAAAATGTTAAGCACTTTCGTCAATACCAGTTGACTTCCTCAGAACACTCCAACAATATATAAACTTGGTTTAAATAACGCATAGCCAGTGATGATTGGTTAAATATTCCATCAATAATTTGACGAAAGTAACCACAATTCATGAATATTAAATACAGTTCATGAATATTAAATATACCATTGTTAAAAACACAAATTTAAAACACATGATTTATACATTTATATACTCACATCTTATTTACCAAGAATGTTCTTCACAGTATGGAATTTAGATTAATATGTTATAGTACATTACCCAAACAAAGTACCTAAAAAAGGCCTTTATTATTACTTAAACCTTCCCTGCTTTTTCTCTTAGTATTGGCAGGATGGTTAGGTGGTCATTTAATCCTGGAAAAAAGTTGGCAGCCAGTCTTAATTACCATAGTAATTCCTTTTTGCTGAGAACATTTTGTCAGTCTCCCCCTCTTGCTTTTATATAAACAATATCAAGAATAGCACATTTTAAACCACAAAAATTAGCACACTGTAGAAGGCATTGGCTTCCTTCTTGTTTTTATATAATTTTGTAATAAACTGAAGACTCACAACATTTAGTGCTTTTTTTTGGTTTTAGTGTTTTATTTGAGCACTATTGCACCACTTTATTTTGGTTTTACATTCTTTTGGATTATGCCCACTCTTGTTAATGCTGGTGATGGTCTACTCCAGTACACACATCACAGGGGACAAATCAACAAAGCCGCTGTATGCAGACAATGTGGTACTACAACCACACACTGAACAGGATTGTTCATCAAAAGACAGGAGACTGGATTGCAAAACAAAGCACATGTGATTAAAAATTACACACAAGATGGTTGCCATGTCAATAAATGGGGGAAATCAGATGAAACTGAAAATGGAGATAGAAGGAAAACAGTGGAACAGGCCTACAGCTTTAAGTATCTAGGAGGGTGGCTGAGTAGAAGGGAAGTCTGAATAAGGAAGTCAAAGTCAAAATCAAAAGTACAGAAGTCAACTGACAAAAACGGTCAAGAGTAGTGTTTGACACAAGATGCTAAAGATGATGAAAAGCAAGGTGCACGAAAGAGTGGTGTGACCAGTATTACTTTATGGCGCAGCAATTTGGGCAGTGAAGGCAGAGCAGTTGAGGAAGACTGAGATGGAGATTAAGTGCCTGAGATGCATAGTAGGATGCACACTGTGAAACAGAAATAGGGACATCAGCAGAGAAGCCAAAGTAACCCCAACTGCAGAGAAGGTCAAGAACAAAATACATGCATGCAAAAAAGCAGAAGACAAGCGGGTGAAGATCTGTGACAGAAAGGAAGACAGCAAGAGGAAACAAGGATGCCCATCCTAGAGACAGGCAGACTGTGAGAGAGGACTTCTAAACAGTCAGGCATGATGACTGGAGGATGCAGAAGAGTGGCACTGAATGAAGGAAAAGTGGAAACAGCTGAAACAAAACCTTGACCCCACGGAGAAAAATGAGGAAAAGGGGGTTGTTGTGGACACGCTGGAGATGTTTTAATGGATTGCTGTGAAAGCTCTTTAGTCTCAAGTCTTTGAGGCTTGGGGAGCGTTTTCTTAACAACCTCGGTATATGCTGGTTCAGTGCAATCATGAAGAGGTATGAGTGAGTCTGTGTGTTGCTTATTGACCATATGTGCAGATGAGCAGGTTACCTAGATGAATTATACCTCTCACAAATCATGTCATGGTTGGTCAATCACTAGCTGGTTGACAGTCAGCATCAAGCAGTTCCTGCACTCAGAATATTAACCTCAAAGATGATGGCAAGAGAAGGTATAGCAGAAGACTGGGCTTCCATGTTAAATAGGTGGGTCAAACTGCTGAGGGGAGTATAATGTACTGCACCAACTTTATCAGCAGGCAGAGAAGATAAGTTAGCTAGATGAAGCACACCATGAAGGTGATATGAAGATGCACCAACACTGACAACTTCTTGTACCTACAAGGAAGAAACTGTGGAATACATTAATTAAGGTTAGTTAGTAAACAGCTATTAAATTTCTTTCTTACCCTTGTTTGTGTGTGTGTGTGTGTGTGTGTGTGTGTGGGAGGGGGATGACAGACAGGTGAACCCTTTTAGAAACCTGGACCTTGAAGTGGACAGACTGCAAAGAAAAGGGGGAGGGGTCAGGAACAGCCAACGCATGTGCTATGCAAGTTAAACACACACATGGCCTTTTGAAAACTATAGGGAAATTAAAGTTGAGGCCCAAGCAGAAGGAAGAATGAAATAAAGGGATCATTCTATTAAACTGTACCAAAAAAAGAAAGGGACATAACATTAGTGAAAAATTAGAAGGACAGTGAATTCCACACTCTCCAATGAAGCAGGGCATCAGGCTACACTGAAAAGCATAACAGAAACCTGAAAACTACCACAGACAGGCAGGGATCTCAGAGAGTGAAGAAAAACCAGATGAGCAGCAACTAGTGTGGTATTTTAAACTGCTTAAGAAAGACAAAATACCTTGGATGAATGCAGCAACTAATAAAAAAGCTGTTACAAACAGCCTCATAGAAAAAAGAGGAGCTAAAGTACAGACAAGGAACAGAGGAAAGGCGTAAAAAGATGTGACAGATAATCTAAACGGAGGAGAAGGGGGAGGAAAGTTAAACATAGCAGTGTGAACTGACAACAGACGTAAAGAAAAGACTGGAAGAAAACATGGAAACTAATAGCCCATACAATGACACAGAATCAAGGATGACAATGGAAACAAAGTCTAGTGGTACAGGGAGCACAAATGAAAAAAGCACATCAATGAAATGGTGCAGCTGACCATATGAAACTTATCTAGAGGAAAATAGTTTGTTATTCAGGCATTTCCAAGGGTCAGCTCCCAATGTTCTCTCCTGTCTATCTGATGAATCTGGGCATCTTGAAGCAATAGAGAAATTGCCTCACGTACAGACACCCCTCTCCTCCTACCACCCAACACTACAACCTGCGAGAGATGCACTTATCTAGCCAAACTGGAGGTAAACATCTCCCCAACCAAGACTGAACTTAACAGTCATGAGAAGGTAAACATTTGCACCACACCACACTCATCACATAGCCTCACTAAATCTACAACACCAAAATGGGCACACAGTAACACAAAATCATTCGCAGAGGCTCTCAATAATAATCTGTCTAAGCAACAGAGACCTACAAAGCAGAAACGCAAGCAACCTCCATCCCCAACACAACCCAAATGACACATAGCCCACACATTCAGTGTGCCACTCAACCACAGCCAATAAGGCAAAACAACGTACCCAACACACTAGTCATAGGTGACTCTATAGTCAGGCACACTGATGTCTCACTCACCAGGTTAAACAAGGAGAAGGTCACTGTCAGCTGCCTGTCGGATGCCTGTCGGATGCCAGGATCCGCCACATAACCCATGTTCTCAGGTCACTCCACAGCAAGTACAAATATGACTCTGTCATTGTCCATGTTGGTGTGAATGACCTGAGACGTACCTCCCTGGACTACATGAAGAGAGACATGGAAGAGCTCTCTGATCTTGTAGCCCAAGCAGGTATGGCCCTAGCCCTGAGTAGCGTTCTGCCATTGCCCTGAATGATACCGCAGTACAAGGACAAAATGACTGACTTCCAACAACTGGCTAAGCTTCAGGTGTCATTCCAAGGGGATCCAGTATCTGTCTGCTTGGGATGACATGGTTGAAAGACCACAATGCTTTGCCAGAGATGGCCTGCACCTGTCACTCCCTGGGATTCCGGATACTGGCTAAGGCTCTTGTGCTGCCCCTATAGAGCCTTTCTTAGGTGAGGTTCAAATAAATTCACCACCGTAACAGAAACAGGCAAGCAAAAACTGAGGGTAATGCTACTCAATGCTAGAAGTCTAAATCTCAAAATGCACTCACTCGAGGCATTCTTTAAAATGGAGAACATCGATATCTGTGCAGTGACTGAGACCTGGTTCAAGGCTCCAGAGAGTACCCCTGCACTACCAGGCTATAACTCATACCACACTTTTCGGCCATGTAACCTGGACCAAAACACCAAAGGCGGAGGTGTGTCCATATTCATTAAAGATATCCACACCTCCAGGCTAGTTGCTCAGCATAATGCATCCGAGGTTATCAAAGTACAACTAACTCTGGGCAAAACTGCAATCCAAATTGTAGCTTGCTACAGATCCCCCACCATGCCCCAAGATTCCCACTCCTCTTTTCTTGATGTACTGGAAAATATTAGGGTTCAACCAAACACCCTAATAATTGGCAACTTCAACTACCCCACCATTAACTGGGAGAACTACTCGTGTACCAACTCCTTAGCTCAATGCTTTCTGGAATTTATAAACTCCAATGCCCTGGATCAACTTATCCACACCCCCACCAGGGGTAATAATATCCTAGACCTAGTCATTACCAACATGAGTGACCGGAGTTCCACACCTGAAGTTAGCTCCTCATTGGTCAGATCAGACCATAAGCTAATCACCCTTGATATCCACATCCCACCCACCCCCCACCTCCCATTAAGGAAACCACGGTAAAAAATTTCTCCAAAGTCAACTTCATGTTTCTTAAGACAGAAGTGGTGAACTTCATGACACCCATGCAGATGGACAATACAGTTACAACTGCTGAATGCTACACAAATGCACTCTATAAGCACTTATACGAGTGCATGGATCGTGCTATCTCAAACAGAACCAAGATGCTATCCTCCAAAAAAAAAGGAAGCCAATCTGGTGGTCCCCTGCCATAAACAAACTGTACAACAGAAGGAAGAAACTGTTGCAAAAGAGAGTAAAATCCCACGACTGGAGGAGCTCCCTGGTCAGCCTCAGTAAGAAGCAGAGATCCCTTATAAGATCCTCCAAAGCTAGCTACGAAAACAAAATCGCCACTAATTCCAAGGACAACCACAAAACATTCTATAGCTATGGCAAGAATCTTGAAGGCAACACCCAGATCTTCTCTGAGTTACAGCACAAAGACATGAAAATTACAGAACCAACTGATACTGCCAACATCCTGCAGATAGGTTTAGTGCTAACTTTACCCCCCCCCCCTCACCCCCTAAAGGGCCAATATCTATACAGTAAGAATGCAGAGTCCCTGTAATCACAACTACGCAGGTAAAAGCTGCACTCTCTAAAGCCAAAAACACAGCATCCATGGGACCAGACAACATCCCAGGCTGCGTTTTACATGAACTTCAGAACGAACTGGCTCCCCACTTAAGCACCACGCTCAATAATAGCCTTGCATCAGGCTTTGTGCCCACTGAATGGCTCTCAGCAACAGTTATCTCACTCCACAAAGGGGGAGCCACCACTGATCCCGGGAACTATCGACCTATTAGCCTGACAACACTGGTCTGCAAGGCCATGGAACGTATCATTGAACTCATAAACAAAGACATTGGTAACCTCCAAACTCTGGATCCCACCCAGTTCGGGTTTGTGAAAGGTACACCATGCCTCCTGAACCTGATCGACTTCTTTGAGGCAGTCACCAAAGCCTTAGATGAGGGCAAGGTGCTTCACACAGCCTATCTTGACCTCGCCAAAGCTTTCAACACCATCCCCCATTCTGGAATTATAGCTAAACTCACTAAATTAGGTATAAATCCCTACGTCACAAGATGGGTTGCCAACTGGCTCATTGACATAACCCACATTGTAAAAGTTGTAGACTCCAAATCTGACCTCAAAGCAGTGACAAGTGGAGTACCACAGGGTTCCATCCTGGGACCTCTCCTGTTTGGTATCTACTTCTCTGAAGTACAGGCTAACACAGAAGGCCTCTGGCTAATGAAGTTTGCAGATAACTGCAAGCTAGGAGCCATAGTCAAGTCTCCAAATGATATGGACATCCTACAGAAGGTCCTTGCTGAGACAGATGCCTGGTGTCACAGCCATGGCCTCAAGCTCAATGCCAAAAAGTGCAGTGTCATCCCCTCTGGTAAAAAACTCTGCACCCATGAACTACCACATAGGCAGCAATCTACGTAACACCGAATGTGTGATGATACCTTGGGACCCAGGTGAACAGTAGTCTCTCCTTTGATAGTCACATCGCCACAGTAGTCAGGAAGTCCTTCTACGTGGCACAACTCATCATAAAAGGGTTCTCATCCAGGAAAAAAAGAGGTCATTGTTCCCCTCTACTCGACACTCATTAGACCCATTATAGAGTACAATGCCCCTTTTGGAATGTACCTCACAAGACATCTGCAGCAGCTGGAAAGGCCACAGAAGTACCTCACAAAGAGGATTACTGGCCACAAACAAATGCCCTACACTGACCTCTCAAAAAACTCAGGCTTTACTCCGTACCATATTGCCTACTCTAAGGTGATCTCTGCCTAACATATAGAGCTACGTCAAACCCAGAGCTGATGGACATGCTACACCTAAAGAAATCCCAATCCCTCCGAGCTACACACTCTAGGGACCTAAACCTTGTTACCACAATAACCAGGACATGCTGGAGGGATAGATTCCTGTCCCAGAGACTTCCCATACTCTGGAATAGGCTACTAATCTATGTCAAGCAAAGTTCTTCATTAGCACTCTTCAAGAAAAATCTTGATGACTGGATGGGAAATAGGAAATACACCCCGGGGATCACTTCTGTGTCTCTACTCGACAGTGGCACTGGAAAATAACTTTCTTGGGTGGCGTAAGCCAGGGAACCTTGTTGGCTAGGCTTACATAGGCCCTTGGGCTGAAAGCCTAGTACCTACCTATGAACCTATAAATAGCCAAGGCATCTCCATGAAGTATAGGAAAATCTGGCACAAGCCAACTGTAAGATGAAAAGCAGAAGAAAGGCAGACTTGGGCAAACAGGTCACTGAAGACAATACAAGAGAACCCTGCAAAGAAAGTGCATGGTGTAGATGGAATAGTAAATTCTGCACAATTACAGCCCAGGTCTGGTCCCTGGAGCTGTCACTGAAAGGGGCCTATAACTATACATAAATTATTCATGGCACTGGGTACTTACAATATGGGATATTGTGGCTAGGCTACTAATGTCCCTCTGGATCAATAGCCTGTTTGTTAACCCATGAATCTATGAACCTAAATGTGCACACTTCTTTCATTTTATTTTAAAATTTTAATTGCATATGTTATGACATCTGAATTTAAATCATATGACTACCTTATGTTTTTTTTTCCTTCTCACTGTTAATATCCATCAGATTTTAAGTCTTCAGTTTGCTATGCCACCTGTATACAAGACTAAGTATCGTAATTGCATTTTTATTGTATAGAATGTCACTACCTGCTGCTACTGTACGAACGACTGTCTTCTAAAAAGTACAGTTGTGTAACTACCATAAATGTAGATGTTCGAGTGTATTCACTGCTGCAGTCATTACAATTGGGTTATCCTGCTGGCAGGCTATCCGCAGTCGGCCCGAGTTCCAAAGTCTAGGTCTGGCGTCGGTTGCTGTCACCTCCTCCCTGACGTTGGTGTGCCAGGGGTATAAAAAAATGCAGCCGATGCCATTTTCTTCAGTTTTTCTTGCCCCAGATGTCAGGTGCCCCTAAAATGGTAGGCTCACTAATGCCAAAAAGCATGCATAACCAACAACTTTTCCTTCATCTAGAAGCAAATACACCACATAGGTTGTATAGAATAGAGAAGTACAGATATGTCCCAGCAAGGAAAAGGGGGGTGGAGGGAGGGTAACCTAGACTGCAACAGTGAATACACTCGAACATCTACATTTATGGTAGGTACACAACTGTACTATGTTCATAGTGTTTCACTGTTGCAGTCATTACAATTGGGTTGAATCCCAAAGCTATGGTTGGGAGGCTGGTGCTAAATAGGATTAGGAGAGACTATAAGGCCCTGCAGAACTGCAGTGGCAAAGCCTGCCCTGGATTTAGAAAAGAGAGGCAAGTGATAGTGCTTTGTAAAAGTATGCACTGAACTCCAATTTGCAGCCTCTAAGATGTCTTTGGTTGGTACTCCTCTGAGGAAGGCTGCTGAAGTGGCTGCTGCTCTGGTGGAATGTGGCCTAATGCCCTTAGGCACTGATTTGCATGCTGTCAGTAGCAAAAACGAATGCAGTGGCCTATCCACTTTAAAATAGTCTGCTTTGAGATAGGCTTTCCTTGTAATCCTGCAGCATATGCTACTAGAAGCTGTTCAGTCTTTCTGAAAGCTTTGGTTCTGTCCAGGTAGAAGCGTAGCTGTCTGTGAATGTCCAAAGAATACAGAAGTCTCTCACCCTTATTCTGTGGGTTTAGGTAAATGGTAGGCAAGTGAATTGCTTAGTTAAGGGCCACACTGGTCACTACCTTAGGCATAAATGTAGGGCTTGTCCTCAGAGAAACCCTATCAGGATGGAAAATGATAAAAGGTTCCACAGCCATGACTGCCTGTAACTCTGAGACTCGTCTAGCGGAGGTTATTGCTAGGAGCAGAGCTGTTTTCCAGGAAAATAATTTTTTATCAGCTGCAGAGGCTGGCTCAAAGGGAGGCAGTGTAAGTTTTTCCAAGACATACTTGAGGTCCCATGCAGGTATTGGTGCTCTCCTTGGGGGTCTTATGTACTGCCTTAGTAATGGATGAGAAAAAATAGGTGGTTCTGTATTATAATGAGCTGAAATGGCAGAGGCATGAATTTTAATGGATGAAAAGGAAAGGCCTTTATCAGCATCTCAGTTAAGTATTGCAAAATCTGAGGAATATTTGGAAAAATTGTGTCAATACCTTGTGCCTGGTTCCAAGCACAGAATCTCTTCCATTTCTCTGCATAAGATTTTCTGGTGATAGGCCTCCAAAATAACATCCACAACTGCTTTAGAAAGAGGTGCGTCTTGAATGGCTACATCATCTGCCATGCTGCCAGGTTTAGGGTCCTGAGTTGGCTGTGTAGTATCTGACTGTCTTGTTGAGTCAATAAGTGAGGAATTTGAGGTAGTGTCCAAGCTGGGCATTGGGACAAGCTCTTTAAGATTGGGTACCAGTGCTGGCGGGGCCAGTCTGGGGCAATCAGAATCATTTTTGGCTTCTCTTGTCTGACCTTGAGGAGTACCTTAGGGAGGAGAGGCAGGGGAGGAAAGGCATATACTGTTAGGTTTTTCCAGCTGAAAGATAGAGCATCCACTTTCCATGCTTGCTTGTGATAAGTCCTTGTGCAGAATCTTTGTAGTTGGCAATTGTGAGGAGAGGCAAATAGGTCTATGTCCGGGCATCCCCAGTTCCTTGTTATCATGTTGAAGACTTGTGGATCCAATTTCCACTCATGGGGATCCATTAGGTTTCTGCTTAGTTCATCTGCCAGAGTATTTATCCTTCCTGGCAGGAATTGTGCTTGCAGATGTACTTGGCAAGTCAATGCTGTGCCCCACAAGTTCATGGCTAGTCTGCAGAGGGGGTAGGAATGTGTGTTCCCTTGCTTGTTTATGTACCACATGACTGTGGTATTGTCCGTCTTTGTCAATAGTTGTCCTGGATGAAGTAGATGCTTGAAGGGTAGCATCTCTTTTTGATTAATATGTAGATGTATTTGACTTGCGGACCATGTGCCCTGAATACATCTTCCTGCCATATTTGCCCCCCAGGCATAATATGACACATCTGTTGTCAATGTCTGCCTGGCTATGGGTAAGGTGAATGGCTGTCCCGTGTTGTGGTGACAAGCTTTTGCCCACCACTGAAACTCCTGTTGCAGGCAGGGAATGAGGGTAATTATTGTTTCCAGGCTGTGGCAATGAAGAGTCCAAACACTTTTTAGATACCATTGAATTTTCCTCATATGCAGTCTTGCATATGGAATTAGCAGAATGCAGGATGCCATGAAGCCCAAAGCCTGCAGATTTTTTCCTGCAGATAACTGGGTCTCTGTTGCCAACATTTTGAAATAAGTAGTCAGTTGTCTGTGTTAGTCTGGCGTGAGATAAGCCATCTGGGCAGTTGTATTTAAGTTGCACCCAGGAATATTACCTCTTGTGATGGTACGAGTTTTGATTTATTTTCGTTTACTGTGTACTCTAGGCCTGCTAGTAATGTTTTTACAAACACCAGATGCTGTAGTAGAGTGTCCTTGTTCTCTGCTTGAATAAGGCTGTCGTCCAAGTAAGGATATATTTGAATTCCTGTGTTTGCAAAATGCAATTACTGGTGCCAGGCACTTTGTGAAGACCTTGGGCGCAGTAGACAAGCCAAAGGGCAGTGCAGAGAATTGGTAATGCATTGAGCCAGCTATAAATCTGAAGTATCTTCTGCATGATTGTCTGACTGGGACATGCAGGTATGCCTCTTTTAGGTCTAAAGTCACAAGCCAAGCCTTCTTGCCCAGCATGGGCAGAGGCTGCTGCAGAGTTAACATTTTGAATTTTGGAATGTCCAGGAATGTGCTCAAGATAGACAGGTCCAGTATTGGTCTCCAGGTTTTGTCCTTTCTGGGCACCAAGAATACCCTTGAGTAAAATCCTCATCCCTGCTCTTGCTGTAGTACTTGCTGAATGGCCCTCATGTCTATGAGGGATGAAACTTGTTTTTGTGCCTCTGCCCATTGATTGCGTTGCAGGTCTGGCATGCCATTTGGCCTTGGCAGGGTGTGAAAGTGGAACATGTAGCCCTGGGATACGATATTTAAGACACATTTGTCCTGAGTGATCATGTGCCAATTTTGAGCAAAAAGTGCTAGTTCCCCCCCAAGGGAGCTGCCAGAAGATAAGTGCTTGGTGCTGGCACGGGAAAGTCATTGAGACTGTTTCCTGTATGGATGTGATTTTTCTTTTCCGCTTTTGGAGGTTGAAGCACCCCATTGTTTAGGCTTGTATGAGCCTTGGTGCTGTGATCTGCCTCTGAGGCATCTGTATCTACCTCTTTGTGGCCTGTCTGACACTGGAAACGACCAATTCTTTGCAGGCCAGTTCCTGCTAAATCTGGGAGGCTGTACCTGTAAGAAATCCTTGACTGATTGCATAGATTTAGCTTTGCCCTCCATTTTCTTCAAAACCTCTTCTGCTTCAACACCAAACAAGGTATCATGTTGTAGTGGAGCATCTAATAATTTTGCATTAACATGATCAGGCAGATTCTGTTCTTTTAACCAAGCATGTCTCCTAATGACAGAACCTGTAACAGCGGTCCTGCAAGAGGTCTCTACAGAATCAAAACCACATTGCAAAGTATGCTTTCCTACTTGTTAAGCAGCATGCAATAAATCCTGCATTTCTTTGTTTTCTGCACATTCTGAATTTGTCAACATTTTTTGTTTAAGCAGTGACATTAGATATTGCTGATATTTAAGCATATGAAATTGACAATTTAAAGCTCTTACAACCAAGGTAGCAGTAGTATAAATCTTTTTCGCCCATCTGTCCAGGGCCCTTGAATCCCTATCAGAGGGTATAGGGTTTTTTTGCAGTGGACGCCTTCACCCCTTTTGGGACCCTGAGAGATATTTTTTGGGTCTGCTGCAGGGTTTTTATAAAGAAATGTGTGTGAATCAGGAACCCTGTAGTATCTGTCTGGCTTAACAGGAGCTGGTGGCAAAGAGTCAGGAGACAGTCCGGACTCTGAAAATAGATCACCTACAATGTATAAAACAGGAGGGATAGCAAGGGGCCTGTGCTGAGTTAATAAAAGGAACTCTCTGAGCCTTTTCTTGGATTCTGAGTAATCTTGGCTCTCCCAGCGGAAATGCTTCCTCATAGTATGCAGGGTTTCCCCAAAAGAATAATCCTCAGGAGGAGAGGCTGAAGGAATAGATTCTTCAGCATCAGAATCCTCATAGGGAGGAAGAGAATATTCCTGGTCAGAAGAGGAATCAGAGGAAATGGAAACCTGATCTGAAGATGCATATTCTTTCTCTTGCCTAGACCTCTTATCAGGAGGGAGATGGGAACCCCTGATCAAAGTAATTAGGTCTTCGGCCATTTTAAGCATCTGTTTTTTAGGCATAGAGGCCTGTCCAGGAGAATGCTGTACTTTTTGTCTTTAGAGCTGCTTGAGTCTTTGCCTTTGAAGCTGAAGTTGGTTTTACATATAACTGTGTAGGCCTGAAAACATCCTCAGAAGCCAATGCCTGCTCAGCGGCTCCGGACCCATCTGAGGGAATAGTTTCCGAGTGTCCAATACCTTGAGTTTCCACCGGCCTAGTCGGCTCCACTTGGGAGTCAGAAGCAGCCTGTGGCTCTGAGGTTGCAGGCGTCAGGAGCTGCGAAAGTGCCTGAGAACCGGCGACGGGCCTAGCAGAAGCTTCTTCGTCGGTTTTGGACCTCGAGTGCCTGTCCTTTTCTCTGCGCTTCTTATAAACTCCTGTAGTTGGTTGCTCTGACGGCATTATATAGTTAAATCTTCTGCCAAAATAATGAAATGCAAAATCGTACCGAAGCTTAATAGTGCGTTGGTTAAATCTAGCACAAAACCGACAACTAGCAATGTCATGGTCAGGGCCTAGGCAAGGAAAACAGTAAGAATGAAAATCCTTATGAGGTATTTGCTTCCCACAAGAAATACAATTATTAACTTTTTCTGACATCTGTCTGGAGCAAGAAAAAAGTTTCCCCAACGGGGTACTTAGCTTTAATGAAGACTTCGGATCTGAAATTTGAATTTGAAAATCTCAGGAGTCGGCCGACCGGCACTTGCGAAATGCTTTTGCTTTGGGCACCGCGGGGCAAGAAAGACTGGAGAAAATGGCGTTGGCTGCATTTTTTACACCCCTGGCGCACTGATGTCAGGAAGGAGGCGACAGCAACGGATGCCGGACCTACACTTTGGAACTCGGGCCGACTGCGGGTAGCCTGCCAGCAGGATAACCCAATTGTAATGACTGCAAAGTACAGTTTTGTACCTACCATAAATGTAGATGTTCGAGTGCTAATACAGCTGCAGTCATAACAGATGGGTTTTCCTGCTGTCAGGCGGGTCCTCGGTCGGCCGAATTCCAAAGTCTAGGTCCGGCGTCGGATGTCGTCGCTTCTTCCCTGACGTCAGTGCGACAGGGGTATAAAAGAACCAGCCGACGCCATTTTCTTCAGTTTTTCTTGCCCCAGATGTCAGGTGCCCCCAGAAGGAAGGCAAAACATAAATTTATGTAATAATGCAATGCAATATAATCAAAAAATAAGAAGTTATGTACTCACCATAACGTTCCATCTGAGTAGGTAGCTTCATTTGTCTGCAACCTGTGGGTCTTGGATCCGATATCGGATCCGAGCCGGCAACTTGTTTCAAGCTAATGGATCCGAGCTCCTAGCTCCTCCCCTCACCCATAATCCCCTGCTAACCCTCCATGACCTCAGATCGAGTTTGCCTCTCAATATATACCCAAAAAATGGGTATCCAACTAAAAATAGATCCGAAGAAGGCCAGGGGGAAGGAGGGGGGGATGGTTGCAGACAAATGAAGCTACCTACACAGATAGAAAGTTATGGTGAGTACATAACTTCTTAATCTGAAGTAGGGAGCTCATTTGTCAGCAACCTGTGGGACAGAGTCTCCAGCTACCTGCACCTTGGGTGGCCATCATGGAAGGATATTGCGAAGCACAGCAGAGCTAAAGGATGCTCTCCCTCTAGTCACGTCCAGTTTGTAGTGGTTAATAAAGGTATGAGATGAAGCCCAAGTGGCTGCCGAACAAATATCATCCAATGGAACTCTAGACTTGAAGGCCGCAGAAGTACAGATGGAACGAGTGGAATGTGCACGAACTCCTTCCGGTGTGGGTCTCCCAGAGACTTGATACGCCAATAGGATACATTGGGAAATCCAGTGTGATAGAGATACTTCTGAAATTGCTTTCCCCAAATTAAATTTGGCAAAGGAAACGAACAGCTGGTCGGATTGTCTATGACCAGCTGTTCTATGAGTATAAAAGCAAAGCTGCCTATGAACATCTAATGAGTCCAGCTTGTACTCTCCCTTATTCTGATATTTAGGGAAGAAAACCGGTAAATTTATGGATTGATTTATGTTGGTTTCTGATGCTATCTTGGGAAGAAAAGAAGGATTGATCCTGAGGTACACTCTGTCTGGGTGAAAGATCAAATAAGGAGGCTTCACAGAAAGAGCTTGAAGCTCCGAAACTCTTTTTGCTGAAGTGATGGCTACAAGGAATGCCGTTTTCCAAGACAAGAATTTGAGATCTACTGAAGCAGCGGGTTCAAAAGGTGGAGCAGTCAAGGCTTGAAGAACTAGTGAAAGATCCCATGGTGGTACGGCTTCTTTTATAGGGTGTCTAAGTAAGAAGGTGCCCTTGAGAAAGGTTTTACACAACTTGGCCGACATAAAAGGCCCTGTATCATGTCCCACATGGTAATGTGATATGGCTGCTAATTGCACTTTGACAGTTGAACAACTAGCGCCTTCCTGAAAGAGTTCGGTTAGGAAGTCTAATATGGACGGAAGAGGAGCCGTAAAGGGATCTAGATCATGATGCTCCGCCCAGATGGAAAAACGTTTCCATTTACTGCGGTACACTTTCCTGGTGGAGGGCTTATGCGCTGCCACAAGGATGGCTTTGACTGGTGAAGAGATACCGGGAGTCCTAACTAGGAGTGGAACTGGAGCAACCAAGCTGTCAGTTTCAGATTGTCCAGGTTTGGGGTCGGTAAGTTCGATGGATGGGAGATGAGATCCGGACTGGGATCTAGAATCCAAGGAGGATTCACAAGGTGAGACCAAAGGTAAGGGAACCAAATTTGACGAGGCCAGAATGGGGCAATGAGGATCATCCTGCTCCCCAACCGCGAGGCTTTCTGTAAGAGTTGTAGCATCAGGGGTAGAGGAGGATAGGCATAAAGTAGACCGGGTGGCCAAGCATGCACCAGAGCGTCTCTTGGAGTTTCCCCTGGAGGGGGGATTAGAGCGAAGAAATTGCTGCATTTGGTGTTTGATGGAGATGCAAAAAGATAGCAGCAGGGTTGCCCCCATATTGCGAATATCTACTTCGCTACTAGTGGATTGAAAGACCACTCGTACGGGGTAAGAAGGGTGCGACTGTGTTTGTCTGCTAGGATGATGGTCTGTCCCGGAATCTGCGTTGCAATCAGAAAGTGGTTGGTGGAGATCGCCCATTCCCACACTCTCATGGCTTTGCGGCATAGAGGGTAAGATCTGTTTCCCCCCTGTTTGTTGATATACCAGACAACCGACATGTTGTCAGACTGAATTGCAATCTATCCTATGGGGAGGAGATGCTGAAGTGCTTGCAACACGAACAGCACCGCTCTCATCTCCAGAACGTTGATATGCAGGGAGGTCTCTGTGTCGTTCCACGTGCCTTGGACCGTCCTGCCTGAATAATGCCCCCCCACCCGAGGCGGGAGGCGTCCGTGGTCACCGTGGTGAGAGGGGGAGAGGTGCAGAAGGGACGGCCCGTATGGAGGTCCGAGGCTTGGAGCCACCATAATAGAGCCCTCCAGCAAGCCTTGCTGACAGCAATGGTGTGGTGAAAAGGAAGGGATAGAAAAGACCACTGCACTAGAAGTGTCCACTGTAGTACCCGCATGTTCAGAAGGGCGCATGGAAGGAGCGTAATCGCTGCCGCCATGGAGCCTAGTGCCCTCAGGACCAATTCCGCTGGTGCAGTCTCTGATTGGAGGATAGCCCGCACATGGAGTTGCAAATTCCGGATTCTCTCGGAAATTAGAAAGGCTCGTAGCTCTCTGGTGTCTATTCTGGCTCCTATGAATTCTATGACTTGTGTTGGGGCCAGAAGGGATTTGTCTGCATTGATGGTGATGCCTAACTGTGGGGCTAGGCGGAGAAAGAAGTCTCTGGCTGAGCAAAGTAGATGCCTTGTTGGGGCGGTCAGGAGCCAGTCGTCCAGGTACGGAAAGACCTGTATTCCCTGGAGTTTCAGGTGGGCCGCAATCACTGTTAATACCTTGGTGAACACCCTGGGGGCTGTGGTGAGGCCAAAGGGAAGGACCCTGAACTGGTAGTGACTGGCTCCCAGCTGGAAGCGGAGGAACCTCCTGGATCATCTGTCCATTAGAATGTGGTAGTACGCATCCTTGAGGTCTATAGAGCACATCCAATTGTTCTCCCTTAGAAGGGGGAGAATAGATTGAAGAGTGACCATTCGGAATTTTTCCTTGGTTACTGACAGGTTCAAGCGGGAAAGGTCTAGGATCGGTCTCAAGTCCCCCGTCTTTTTTGGCACCAAAAATAACCTGGAGTAGAACCCTAATCCGAGCTGGTCTTGGGGGATGGGCTGGATGGCTCATTTTCTTAGCAGCTGCTGAATTTCTGCAGTTGCGGCCTCCTCCTGATCGGGTGGTAAATCGGGGAGGTTTTTGACTTTGGGGACATGGAGTAATGGTATTTTGTACCCTCTGGATATAATGCGAAGCACCCAGCGGTCTGTCGTGATGGACTCCCATGCCGCTAGGTGCTCCGAGAAGCGCCCCCCAACTGCCTCCAGAGTGGAGCAGCCGGGCAACCCTTCAGGGCTGCTGCATGGGCCGTTCAGAGAAAGGTTCTCTGGACCCAAAATTTCTCGGAGCCCCTCTGCCCCTGGGGCGGCGTCCTCCCTGTCCTCCTCTGCCACGGAAGGACTGGTTGTCTGGAGCGGGTTGGGAATGTTGCGATTTCCGGAACCACATCTTCTTCTGACCCTTTTGGTTCTTCGAAAAGGACCGCTGGGGAGCAGAGAAGCGGACTCCGACGGCAGACAACATCTTCCCGTCTTTCTCGCTCTGGACAAGTGTCTCGCGAACTGTTTTGCCAAAAAGGGCAGAACCATCGAAAGGGGCGTTTGCAAAAGACGCTTTAAAAGGCTACGCAAAGTCACAATGACGGAGCCAGGTCTGACATCTCATGACTAGGCCTGCTCCACTAGCCCTAGCGGCTCCCTCTGTGGTGTGGGACAATAGCCGCATAGAGGTATTTGAAATTGATCTCAGAGTGGCCATTCGGGTGGAGTACAATTGTTTGTCATCCGCCGACATGGACTCGGGAGGGGAGGCAGCGTATTCTTTGATAAGATCCCACTGCATCCTGATGACATGTGCCATATAGTTCAGAGACCTTACCGAGAAGGTCGCTGAACTAAATACTCGCTTCCCTAAGTGGTCCATCGAGCGGGACTCCTTGCTCGGTGGATGGACTGAGGGGCACTCCTGAGCCAATTCCCTCTTCGTGGCTGCCGCCGTCAACATGGCATCTACGGGGGGGGGGGGGCTTACTCCAGTGTGATCGGTCTGAGGGGGGGGTTAAGTATTCTATCCGGGCGTTTTGGTATTGGCTCCACGGTGTCCAGATCCTTCCACGCCCTGGTGGTAATGAGGTCCACCAGGGGGTCGGCCGGAGAGGACACCCAAGAGGTAGACGGGCCTGCTTCGAATGCCTCCAGAAACACAGACTCGGAGGAAGACTTGGGGACAGACCACCCACCTCTGATCCTCAGCATCTCCATGATGTCTCCAAAGGAGACATCCCCAGGGGGTGATCTTGGGGAGCCTTCCCCTTCCTCCAAGTCCGTGTCCTCGGTTAAGGACTCAGGGGAGTCCACATGCCTCCTCTTGCACTTATGCTTGCGGGGCACTTCCTCGGGGGGGCTGTCCGAGGAGGCCTCGTCAGCAACATCTTGTTCCAATGGAACCATCTGGGACATTGAAGCAGGCTGTCACTTTGGCAGGGTGATGGAAGCCTGGCCCAGCAGAGAGGGAGTGCAGGGAAAAGCCGAGACAAGGACTGGGGGTCCGGATGCTCTCAACAGAGCCCTCTCCACGACATTGAAGGCCAAGGGAGAACCGCTTTCTCTTGGATCCGAAAGTCGGCTCCCACTCGGATCCGATGAAGGGATCGGAACCGGCATCGAGAACATCGGATCCGAAGGACCAGTGCACTCCGACCTGGACGGAGCCTAAGGCACACTGAATCCCTCAGATCCGAAGCTCGGGCCACGACTCCGAGAGGTCGGATCAGACAGGCTCAAGGGCAGGGTCGGATCCGAAGTACCAAGTAATGTCGGCGCAGACCCACCCCCGGCTCCAACGCTGCTCGGCTCCGAATGCTCCGAACCCGGATAGCGGGTCGGAGAAGGAGCAATAGGATGGAAAAAGGGTGTCGAGCTCCCCCCCGAAGGGGGGGGGGGCAAGAGCACTCCCATCTGCAGCTGGGCCAGGATGAACCTTCGCATCATCCGGTCCAAGTCTGCATCGGACATACTAAACGTAAATCTCGAAGAGGTCACCGAGGCAGGCCTGGAATGCCGCCGCAATGACCTCGATGGAGATTGGGTCTCCTCCTCCTCGGGCCTTGGGGAGAAACAAGGGGATCGGAGCAGAGGAGGAAGAGACCTAGAAGCAGTGGAGGGAGAAGCCCGCTTAGCTGGCAGGGCCGAAACGGAGGTCTCGGCCTGCTGCTTGTGGTGCTTCTCTCTCTGTTTCTCCCTCCTGGCCTCCCTGTCCTCCGACACTTTAGCGGGAATTTGAGTCCCGGACGGAGGAAGGGGGCAGGAATGGCAGCAACCACAGGCCGTGGTGGAGCCATGGGAGCAGCGGAGGCCGGAGCAGAGTCCGGGGGTAAAAGTCCCGCCAAGACCAGCTTCGACCTCCGCTCTTTCAGTGCCCTGGGGTTGAACGCTGCACAAATGGTACAGCCTGTGGAGAGGTGTTCAACCCCATCCGCCGGGGAGAGCTTATGGCCACACTCGGTACATTTAGAAAAAATGGCTTTTGGGGCCTCAGCCATACTTAAAGAAAAGTAAGTAACACACACACACACAGGCCCCCCAAAAAACCCACCAACATACACACTCTAACGACCAGCAAAGGGAGGGAACTACTTAAAATAAATTATTTTTACTCTAAAGGGAACCCAACACTTTCACACAAAAATTTTAGTGAAAAATTTAGAAAGTTGACAGAAAAAGAGACTTAACTGCCCAGTACTAGATGAGCTCACAGGAATCCAGCTATCCACAAGCGCGGCAAACTAGATCTGAGGTCATGGAGGGTTAGCAGGGGATTATAGGTGAGGGGAGGAGCTCAGATCCATTAGCTTGAAACAAGTTGCCGGCTCGGATCTGATATCGGATCCAAGACCCACAGCTTGCTGACAAATGAACTCCCTACTTCAGATCAGTAGTTGCAAGCAAATACACCATAAAAGAATACCACAATGAAGTTGTATGAGGGGGTGTTGGCCATTAGGCCTGTCCCAAGAGGGGAAGGAGGGGGGGAACCTGGACTGCAGCTCAGCTGTATTAGCACTCGAACATCTACATTTATGGTAGGTACAAAACTGTACTATGTTCATCGTGCATACAGCTGCAGTCATAACAGATGGGTAGAATCCCAAAGCTAAAAAAGGGGTGGTAGGCACTAAGAGGAACTAGGAGGAGCCAGAATGCCCTGCAAGACTGCAGTGGCAAAGCCCGCTCTAGATTTGGAGTATAATGGTAGGTGATAGTGCTTGGAGAAAGTATGTACAGAACTCCAAGTGGCTGCTTCCAAAATATCTTTGGTAGGAACCCCCCTGAGGAAAGCTGCGGAGGTAGCTGTGGCCCTTGTGGAGTGAGATCTGATGCCTGTAGGTACAGGTTTACCATGAAAAGACTAACAAAAGCGTATACAGTGGGCTATCCATTTTGAGATTGTCTGTTTGGAAATAGGCTTCCCTTGAGCACCTGTAGCATAGGACACAAAGAGTTGCTCTGATTTTCTGAAAGGCTTTGTTCTGTCCAAGTAATAACGGAGTGGTCTGTGAATGTCCAAGGAATGTAGTAATCTCTCCCCTTTGTTTAGTGGATTAGGGTAAAAGGTAGGTAAGTGGATAGCCTGATTCAAGGCCACCCTGGATACTACCTTTGGCATAAAGGAAGGATTGGTTCATAAGGAAACTCTGTCCTGATGGAAAATGATGAAAGGCTGCAAAGCCATGAGGGCTTGTAGTTCCGAAACCCTGCGAGCTGAGGTGAGAGCCAGAAGGAAGGCTGTTTTCCATGACAAATATTGCAGTTCGGTTGAAGCAGCTGGCTCAAAAGGAGGCAGGGTCAGTTTTTCTAGAATGAAATTGAGGTCCCAAGCAGGTACTGGTTGCTTCCTTGGGGGTTTTATATTCTTAGCCCCTCTGAGGAACTGTCTTAAGAGTGGGTGAGAGAATAAAGGAGGATCAGTGTTGTAGTGTGCAGAAATGGCTGAGGCATGGATTTTGATGGAGGAGAATGAAAGTCCACTGTTTAGCATCTCAGCAAGGTACTGTAATATTTGAGGTAAATTCAGTATTCCAGGATTCTGACCCTTTTTCTGATTCCAGGCACAAAACCGTTTCCATTTTGCGGAGTAGGCTTTTCTAGTAGAAGGCCTTCTGGCCTCCAAAATGACATCCTGCACCTCCTTGGAGAGTAGGGTCTGCCGTGAATTTAAGGAATCCTCCATGCGGCTAGATTGAGTGTTTTCAGCTGACTGTGAAGAGTTTTGAAGTTGTGCTGAGTCAGTAGAAGAGGCATTAGAGGCAGGATCCATGGTGGGGAATGCGTCAGGCTCCTCAGGAGTGGGTACTAGTGTTGTCTTGGCCAGTCTGGAGCAATGAGAATCATCTTTGGTCTGTCTGCTCTGGCTTTTAATAGAACTTCGGGCAGCAGAGGAAGAGGTGGAAAGGCATAAACTGTCATTGTTGTCCAACTGAAAGAGAGTGCGTCCACTTTCCAGGCCTGTGGATGAAAGGTCCTTAAGCAGAATTTTGTCAATTGGTAATTTCTGTGGGTGGCAAAAAGATCTATGTCTGGCCTTCCCCATGCTTTAATTATCTTTGCAAAGACTTGAGGATGCAACTTCCATTCGTGTGGATCTGTCATATTTCTGCTCAGGTTGTCTGCCAGCGTGTTTTCCTTGCCTGGCAGGAACTGTGCTTGAGGTTGGATTTGTAATTCCAGAGCCATGTTCCATAGACATGGCTAGCCTGCATAGGGGATATGAATGGGTTCCTCCCTGTTTGTTTATGTACCACATCACTGTGGTGTTGTCTGTCCTTATCAATAGCTGGCCTGGACGCAGTAGGTCTTCGAAAGCCATAATAGCATTTATTACTGCTAGCATTTCCTTTTGATTGATGTGTAGGTGCTTTTCTTTTTGTGACCATTTGCCCTGAATGCACCGATCTGTCATGTGCGCCCCCCAGGCGTCTGCTGTGATGACTTGATTTGCTTGAGGCTTGCAGAATGGGAGACCTATGTTTCTTTGGCATGCTTGAGCCCACCATAGAAATTCCTTTTGAAGACATGGAATCAGTGTTACAATTGTTTCCAAACTGTGGCTGTGTTGAGACCATAAGTTTTTTAGGTACCACTGAAGTTTCCTCATATGCAGCTTTGCACATGGGATTAGCAGGATGCAAGATGCCATGAATCCCAGAGCCTGCAGGATTTCCTTGCAGTCAGCCTGGTGAGAGTTGCCAGTTTTCTGAAGTATTGAGTTAGTTGCCCTTGTTTCTCTGGCGTGAGGTAGGCCATCTGGGTGTTTGTATTTAAGCTGGCACCCAGGAAAATTATTGTTTGAGAGGGTATTAGTCTTGAGTTCTTTTTGTTGACTGTGTATCCCAGAGAATTCAACAACATTATTACAAACGCCAGGTGTTTCAGAAGTATGTGCTTGCTGCCCGCTTGGATCAGGCAGTCGTCCAAATATGGGTATATTTGTATCCCTTAAAGTCTGCAGAAGGCAATTACTGATGCCAGGCATTTCGTGAACACTCTGGGCGCAGTAGATAAGCCAAAGGGCAATGCAAAGAATTGATAATGGGTTGAACCTGCAAGAAATCTGAGGTATCTTCTGCAATCTTGTCTGATTGGGACATGCAGGTATGCCTCCTTGAGGTCCAATGTTACCAGCCAAGACTCCTGGCCCAGCATGGGAAGAAGCTGCTGTAATGTGAGCATGGTACGAGTAAATATGTGTTTAGGATGGATAGGTCCAAAATAGGTCTCCAATCTTTACCCTTCCTTGGTACCAGGAATAGTCTGGAATAAAAACCTAGACCCTGTTCTTGTGCAGGTACCTCTTGAATAGCTTTCATGTCCATGAGATCTGAAATTTGTTTTTGTGCCACTGCCCTTTGATTGTGTGGCAGGTTTGGCATGCCTCTCATTTTTGGAAGGGTGTGAAAGTGGAATCTGTAGCCTCTGTCTATGATGTCCAGGATCCATTTGTCTTTTGTGACAATATGCCAATTTTTCAAAAATAATGCCAGTTTTCCGCCTAACGGTGCTGCCATTTGCGCCTTGCTTGGCATGCAAAGGCGAAAGTCATTGGTTCTGCTTTCTGAATGGCTGTGAACTATCCTCACCACCTCTTGGTGTAGGTGCTTGCCATTGTCTGCCTCTAAATGATCCTTGAGATTGCCCTGTACCCCTCGGGCGCCTGTATCTACCTCTTTGAGGACTGTCCGTGGCTGGAAAGGACCAATTTTT